>NW_025940814.1:0-927 GCF_000764305.2 Hyalella azteca
CATGTTGGCTAATTTTTTCACTTAAAATACAAATTGTTTTCGTGTTATGTGCCTAATTACACGACATAGTAACGTCAACACTGAATGCTTGTTAACAAAGTAACGCTGAATGCTTCCCTAAGATATCAGAAGACTGTCAATCATCGCTCGCAGCTGATGCGGGACCAGCCGAAGTCTCCCCGAGATGTTGTGGTTTACTGGACCGAGTACGCCATCCGCCACAAGGGGGCGCCACATCTGCAGTCCCCTGTCAAGGGAATGGCTTGGTGAGTGCTTCATATTCGACTGTTTACGCCCGCTACATACACAGTCTATATAGCAATGAAATTAATACATCTATCTATTTTAGTTTAATAGCAAAAGCTTTTCTTATTCCCACTTGGCTGTTCAATCTTGTTCACAAACAACATTATTGCGATATAAAAATTTAAGGTTTAGCAGATCAAGCATTTTTCGAACACCACTTGCTCAATACAAACTTTTAATAGTTGACCGTCCGGTGACAAACTTAGCACCAAAATAGTTTATTCTTCTTTTCTCTGACCCTCAGCCGAGTGTCTTGAAGCGTTTTAGTTCCGGAAAGACGAAGGATTAAATTTTTCGCTTTCACAATTTGCTCTTGGCAATGTGATCGAATTCGTCCCTCTTATTATGCTTTACATCCTTAATGAATCAAATTGATTATCGTTTCATCTTTAAAGTAATCCCATTCCGCAGGTACCAGATCTACAACGTTGACGTCTGGCTGTCCTTGATTGTGATCTCAATCGCGTGTCTCTATTTGGACATAAAAATAATAATTGCTCTGGTGAGACGATGCTGTTATAGGACGAAGACCACCGGTGAGCTCAAGAAGAAAAAAGAGTAGCCTGTGCTCAACTTGGGTAATAGATAGGGGTCACTAAACCAAATGAAAAGCTGAAAAGA
>NW_025940815.1:0-337 GCF_000764305.2 Hyalella azteca
TGACATTCGAGCCGCGAGATTTCATACCTACTGAAATTATATGATATTAGAGCCGCAATATTTCAGACAAAAATAGGACTTTTCCAGACTAGTGATGTGGGCTGTGTGCTGTGAAGGGTCCTTTCCGGGTTTCAAAATTGGTAGAACAACTCCCTCCTTCCATGCAGACGGGACCACACCTGTACAGTAACTCTGATTGAAGAGCTGCACTAGTTCCGACTCCGAGAGGTGATTGTCGCTCAGTTGTTGTTGTTGTTTCCAGTTTGTAGGTGAGGAAGTAGTCGCGCAGTGACCTCTTGTTACACCTGGACTCAGCAGGTTTAATTTTGTTTCAATG
>NW_025940816.1:0-1328 GCF_000764305.2 Hyalella azteca
CAATGACGAATTGACAAAGGGGGATTGCAAACACATGTATTGTCTCAACACTCACTATATTGTGAAATTTCTATCCCAAGACAGAGCGCTTAATTACAGGGCTGTAAAGGTGCTAATGATGACGACGCAGATCCACTAATATTGAGACAATTTTCCAACCCATCTAGAGCACTACCTAGCTTGAATTCTGAACAAGTACATCACCGAGTTGTCGAGGAAAGCAATCTACGGGCGTCTGACTGTGAAGCTTGTCAATCTCTGCTCCTGACGATTCGCTCTGGGGATGCAAAGTGGCTCGGCGGCGGGGAGAATCGATCACGATTTCTTCTTCATACGAACTCTGGATCCGCAGGTAGTTTATTGAAGTTGGCTTCGATGAAAATCCGCAGGAGTTCGTAATACAAGGCTCGCGTTGTGGATTCCAGCCGTTAAAACTTGGTGTTCGTCTTGATTCGTATTTGAGCACTTTCTCACTCGTCGCGGGTATCTTGCAACACTTTTAAAAATCTCGCACACGCGGTGATCTTCCCACAAATATACCGGTGCCTATCTATCGGCTAACTCGGTAGAAAAATCTGCCAAGTCCTGGCGTATATCTCGATTCGCGCCACCACGTCAACGAGACAACCGAATGCTTCGAACTCCGGTGCGGGACTGAGTCCGTGCTTCTACCCCGCTCCTTATATATCCCAAGTTCGCCACCCGCGTGAGGCGCCGCTTGAATTTCCCTGACGACAAGTGTTTTCCCCTAAGTCTGAGTTTCCTATTCTTGTTTATAATTTCTTCCTATTCCTAATCATCCCATAATCATATGCTTTATTTTTAATTTGTATTATTCCTAATCAGAAGAATAAAAGTGTATCAGCTTGTTTCCTGTATTGAAATTAAATAAGAAGACACTTCTATGTAAATCGATGACGCGAAGATATATTCTATGAATAAATTTGGTACATAAAGGAAATTTATACTTCAAATTCATCTAAGCATTTCGATCAAAATAAAGTTCAACTAATACTGAGAAATAGAAAAAAACATCAAGTAATGCTGGTTATAAATTGATAGAAATATCTCAGCATATGCCCTAAATAAGATTCCTATAAATGAAAAATTGTATTTTTGATTCAACCTCACGTTAATATTGCCATTCGTTGACATAAAATTTGGCTAGAGCAGACAAAGACCTTAGACGAACTTGCGCCTCGCATTAAGCTTCCTGCGATGAATCGTTCTCTGACATCTGTATAATTAGTGCCTTGAAGATAGCGCCGTCTTTGAACATGTACGAGTTAGAAGCACCTTAGTTAGGTCGGGTATCAATGTGACAGCAT
>NW_025940817.1:0-648 GCF_000764305.2 Hyalella azteca
AATTAATTTTGTTTAATTTTGTTTCACCTTTATTTCAGGCCAAGCCAGATCTTCTTCGGCAGTCGCACTCACAAGCAAATCGCACAGATCGTCAAAGAGCTCAAGCGCACAGCCTACTCCGATGCAAGGTTGGTCCTATAGGCTTCCCAATATTGTTGATTTTCGTTGCGTTTTAATAGAAATTGGAGGTAAATTCAACACAATTCAATTGGTGGTTTTATAGGCCCTTCCCATCAGGCAAGCGACGTTGAAACACCGTTGATTATGAGTTGATTAAAAAAAACTAATGTACGCTATTTCAACGTCACATGGCTTCTGCAATTTCTGCATGAGTTCGCTATTAAATTTTGTTGTCGGTCAGAGTTTTGTATTGGTAACTAAAGGTTATTTTTCTTCTATTCGTACATTCAATAACTGCTTAGTATGTCGGCTGTTAAAGCTAAAATTGAGTCTTCATCTCGGAATGGTTTTATCATGCTTCAATGTAAATTTTGTGCAGTCAATTTCAGTTCTGCTTATTCGACAATGGGTTTTTTAAACGTGATATTATTTAGTGAACGCTCCAAAATATATTCTCTTTTTAGGAAACGAAAATCGACGATATAACACGACCATTAATGTGATACCAACTCGGATAAACTACAATTC
>NW_025940818.1:0-319 GCF_000764305.2 Hyalella azteca
ACGTAATATAAACCTGACTACCTGAGTAAGCTGTAAGCACTAAGCTTGGCAATTGATTCTCGTCAACTTACCGACAAAATTATTCACAGTTAGAATATTGGTTGCCTACAAAAACGCAAACACCGGGTTGCTTAAAAACGCAAATCTAACAAAATGATTTTATCCTCAGAGTCGCCCTAAATCGTAAAATGACGAAACATATACATGTCTTGATCACCGATGTCTTGGTGGTCGCGGGTTGTAGGTGAAAAAGAAGTCGCACGTTGACCGCTTGTAACACCTGGACTCAGCAATAGTTATTTAGTTGAAGTCTTCAGCG
>NW_025940819.1:0-491 GCF_000764305.2 Hyalella azteca
TGTATAATAATGTTTGAAGCCCATTTAACTTGAACCGGAATGAACAAAAACTAAAGAAACTGGTATTTAGGCCGGTGAATGTCGGCTTTCGGAACGCTTCTATAAAGATATGAATTTTTGTGGACTATTCTTTGCTTTTAAATTTTTAGTCAACTTGCGATTTAAGCAAATAAGTGACATTAATCCTTTAATCCCATCCTAGTCCTATAATCTCACTTCTGCAATTTAATCTCACGATAAGCCTTTAATCCCATCCTAGTCCTGTAATCCAAATTTAATCCTTAATCCCACTCTAACCCTTTAATCCCACTCTAGTCCTACAATCCCACTCTACTCCTATAATCCCACTCTATGCCGCCGACTGATTCATGCCGCTGATCGGTGATTGGCAGCGATGATTAGGACAATTCTCTTTGATCTGCATTCGGATCGACAAATCTCGAAATTTCTGGTCCCTGGATTTTTCCGGCCTCGTTAAGGAGCTCATTCAG
>NW_025940820.1:0-10322 GCF_000764305.2 Hyalella azteca
ATATTCAGTGATTAATATCATCGGGCATGAGCACATCAACATAGCTACTGCGTGGGAATTTAAATATTGTGTATTTTTGCGTTTTCTTTGTTTTTCAATACATCTGATTTCTAGATTAATTTAAGATTTGAAAAGTAACGAAATGAAGGCTTACTATTCATTTTATGTAATTTTAGACTAAACTGTAACTCAAATGAATGTTCTCAGGCAAGTGTTTCTTAATTTTTCATCACTGCGGACATGACAACCCTTTGATCTGCCAAAAAAAAGATCGCTGTAAATTGTGGATTGGTTTAAAATATCCATCAAGATATTTTCGTGAGCCAGCATGGGAGTGCGTGCACTCTTCTTTTTTGAAACTGACAGCGACTTTAAATGTAAGAATCACGTACAACAATTCCCCGCATGTGACCACAAAAACTAATCCAAAAATTTTGGTGTACCCGCCGATTGATTCCGTTTATTCCTCATCAATTGCAATAACATCATAATTGAACTTTTCACCGGATTCAGACAGAAAAGCCTAAAATGTTTCTAGATGTTCCTACTTTAGCTGGTCCTTATTACAATTATAGCAGATTACTGGTCGTCATAGAGCTTAAAGTTCCTACAACTACATAAGATCTCAATTGACGTGCTGTTCTTATTGGCCAGGACAAACAAACTGACTTGGAAGTCGATCTTGGAAATTTGGGAGATACTGACTTCATATGCTAGGTTTTCAATCGATCTCATTTCCATTTATAAGCTTGATACCATGAAATTTTTTAAATGAAGTCTGTGACAAAGTTTAAACCTTAATTGTTATTGAATGGTTCATTGTCTTGTGACAGGAACAAAGTTCATTCACTGTTAAGAAATCAAAGTTTTAATGCGTGTTTTACTGAAATTTATCATAATTGAAACTATAAGCGTCAGTTGCTGAAATCGATTTAATTCACTGATAAGTCGTTACTAACAGGATAATAACAAATCAAGAACTTCAGGGAGGTTTTCTGCGGGTGTCGGACACTCGTGCTCCTCATGATGGCTTGCTGGAGAACGCACCAAAAAATTCCCACATTCAGTGATTTATTTTAAATGATCCTTTGGATCATTTAATTCATTGATCATTAATGATCATAAATGATCATTTCCCAGGATATATGCTCCCTCTGCAGGAATTCCGAGCTTGCGGAGACGTCTGCTGGAATTAGATTGCATCTGCCGGAGACTTGCAGGTGTCGCTCAAAGTTCAAATGTGAGGCTGTGTTGACGCGGCCAAAACTTCTATTATGGTGATTACCTGCACCTAAAAACCTTCAAAATTTATATTGGATAACGATATTGCTTCGCCCGCGCTCAAACTTCTACCAGAACTTTATAATGGCATTACTAGACCATTTCATTAATTAACAAACTTGTTCCGTGACAAAAAAAAATTCTGGTCATTTTTAAATTCGATTATGAACAAAATATCTTTTCGCTTTATTTTTTATTTAATTCAACCTATTTAAGATAATTGACTATGTAAACGAGCACATAAAAATCTCAGAGAAAATTCTATAATTCATTTTACTCATAAAAAACTTCTAATGTGCTCTGTACGCACTTCCAGAATAATATAATAAAATAGTATTCTTAATCTGCACGTTAACATGTAATTGGGCGGGCAAATTTTACTATTCATTTTCCTAGCCCAAAATTGTGCATGTAAGTAGGTTGAACCTGCATATTGCTGGATGTTGAAATATGAGAGAGAAATTAACAATTAAAGAGCTCCGTAGCAATAGTGGTTTCAAACAATATCACGAAAGAAAATAATGCTACACTTATAAACTGAACTCATTAAAAATAAAGATTCATGCCGTGAAAGGAACGTAAGTACATAATGCAAAATTTATTCCATTTTACATAAGAAGTTGAACTTCAAACAATAATTCAAAAGCGAAAGGACGCCAAGAATTTCGCCATAGCTTTTTCGAAAACGTCTCGTAGGCCAAGTTCATCATTAATTAAAAATTTCTGAGAATACAAGTTCGATCAAAAGTGAACAGACAAATTTACACATATGAAATTAAAATCTAACAACCAAAAACGACTAAAGAACATGAAAACCTATCGATCACATGAATTGTGAAAAATAAATTCATTTATATAAATGCTTGAAACTGGCAGTTTAGGAATTACGGGAACATCATCCGAGAAAATGCAATGGATAGTTATTATCTTTAGAATTTATAGTTATTAATAACAAATAAGTTAGTTCTATGCTTATTGTAGTAATTTTGCTTAGCTCTTGTTCTAATTTAACCTGACATCTGATCATCTGATCAGACATCTGAAAATGCTAGTATAATCAAATAAAATCATCGAATTATGTCGTAATTCATCAGTTTACGGAATAAATATCTGACATTAAGAAACACAATTTATTTCGTGTCATACAATACCAACTAAAAGAATATTATACATCATATTATTTTTCACCTGCGTTTCCAAATGGTTAAGAATTTCTCCTCGATATACGCTAGCACTTGCGTTCCTCAATCCGCCCTGTGGAAGCGATGGAATATGTCGCAGGAATGCCGAGGATCTCGCGCTCCTCAGTGTACCTCAGACAAATGAGCAAGAATTTGTTAAATAGCGATGCACCTTTTATAAATATGTAGGTCATCCTGACTCAGTTTGGCACGACAATATATAGAGCGTATTAGTGTGTATACATGCATCTCTGTGCTCGCTGTGGGTAAGAAGACGCGTAATTACTTGGACACTGTGACGCATTCAGTTTTCTGAGTGATGTAACGCCTGGCAGAGACTCTATGGAGAAGCTCTGGTCAATTACTGGGCGCCTCGCCTACATGACGGAACAAAGGCTGGGACAAAGCCTTAACATGAGGTAAACAAAGGCTTGGATGTGTTTGGACAAATCATGCGTACAAATAATGTTAAATATGCTGTTGTGTTCAAGTTGTGGCATAGCTCAAGTTGTGGCATAGCTCAAGTTGTGGCGTACGAGTTCAACACCGTATCGAGTTCAACACCGTATCGAGTTCAACACGCATTGCTCAAGTTGTGCATAGCTCAAGTTGTGGCATAGCTCCAGTTGTGGCAAAGCTCAAGTTGTGGCATAGCTCCAGTTGTGGCATAGCTCATGTTGTGCATAGCTCAAATTGTGGCATATCTCAAGTTGTGGCATAGCTCAAGTTGTGGCATAGCTCAAGTTGTGCATAGCTCGAGTTGTGGCATTGCTCAAGTTGTGGCATAGCTCCAGTTGTGGCATAGCTCAAGTTATGGCATAGACCAAGTAGTGCATAGCTCAAGTTGTGGTATAGCTCAAGTGGTGGCATAGCTCAAGTTGTGGCACAGCTCAAGTTGTGGCATAGCACAAGTTGTGGCATAGCTCAAGTTGTGGCATAACTCAAGTTGTGGCATAGCTCAAAAAATTAAAATTCAGAACTCCCGTGACGAGGAGCGACAAAAGCTCAATTCATTCGAAAAAAATGAATTTTGACAAAATTACATGCGTAAAGTGAAGTAATTGAAAAAAAAATTAAATAAATGTTAAACATATAATTAAAAGAATTCCTCAAAACATTAATCCACCAGACTGTAAGCATTCATGAACGAAACTCTAGGTTCTGAATTAAACAACCTTTTGACATGAATTGATGGTGGACATTTTAATTGAAAATATGTTATATTTGTAGACGAAAACTTTCAATGAAATTTAATTTCAGATATTTTTGGGTCATCGCTCCATACGATCCCCTTACCAATGATATGGACGAGCAGCAGGTCAATGTAGTGTTACAATTAAAACGTAATCATGTTCCATGTGAAGCTCTCATCTGTGATGTGTAATTGTTGTAGTGCGTAGGGGAAATAATAATAATAGCGGTTTCAGCGTTTATTAGGCCATAGGCCTGTCACCGATTCTTAACATCGCAGAACATTCACAGCTAGTTGCGGTCTCGAACTCACAACTCACTGCTACAATTCTGCTGTGCTTAACCGCCGGCCTCCTCGCCGATTCTGACCAGAAACTGGCGCACAGAGCTGGGATCGAACCCGCACCCCTCTGCTCCTATCTTGGTACTCTGAACTTTAACCACTGGGCCACTCTGCCGCTTATGTGTGACGCTCATGTGTGAAATGTGACGCTCAAGTAGCCATCGTAGAAAATATTAGTACGTCGGAGAGCACTCACGGACCAGATTTTTATTAACAGCTAAATGTTTATATTAGAGAAGTATTTCATTCTCCTCAATGAAACTACAGGTATTCTAAAGAGTAGTTATCTGTAACATTGAAATCAAAGTTTACACCCTATAGTTTTTGGCTTAAACCAGGTATTAAAGACTTCTTCCCCTTCTTTACTTAAATAAAACAAAAAAAAAAAACACCTAGAAAAAATTGAACATGATTAAAACATGGACAGAAAGATAGGTGAAAGAAAATTAATACATGTAAAAATATGGCTTCTAACACTACTGCTGAAGCACCCTGAATGTAAACAACTCTTAACAAATAAAACTCGCGGTAATTTGGACGAGCAATACTAACAATAAATTCGAATTCAGCGAAAATTACACCATTGGTTATTCGCGGATATTTTAGGATGAATTTCAGAGTCTCTAATTCTTAGCAGATTTTAAAAACAGTACAATCACTTTGTTATTAATTCTCAATTACAATTTACAACAAACAATAATTGTGATATTATATCAACGTAACTAGAAACTATAGCACGAAACGCCGCTGTACCTGAAATTCTGGCTTCAGTTGTGCACAATATTGGCCGTCATATCAGCAAACTGCATCGGCGCATGGAATGTGACGGAGGCTGCAAGAAACAAATAATACTAACCAATGCTTTATTTTATAAACACTAGATAAACGCAGTCAAATGAGACATCCTATCCAGCATTCAGTGAGAAATAAAGATTTGTTTCATAAATATCTGAACTCAGGGGAATAACAATATGAATGTCATTAAATGACATAAAAACTTGTCTTTTAATTCCTAAATTAGAGGTTTGCCTGTGAAAGCTCCTGAGACATTTATTAAAATATATACTCTTTTTTTATCACAAAATTTAATAGGCATTTACTTTTTGAATTATTTAAATTAATGCAAATTACGAGGCATAATTGGGTAGTACACCTACTCAGATACTGAAAATTACATGATAAATAGTAAGAATTTATTCTATTAGAATTGGTTTCCAATTTGATATATGCATGACAATAAAAGATATTTGTGTTAAACGTCGTCAACGTAGCATATTTTCAGTCCAATGTTCAGCATATTTATTTCATAAGACGTACCATGAATACCACTATTGACATTAAGAGGTTATATTATAATTCGATATTCATGTACAGCGCATACCATTATTGACATGGCGTAAATGGGAATGACTTTCTGCGTCTGCAATACCAGCTTTAATTCTAAAGGTTGAATACAAATCTTCATTTAATTCCACTGAGAATCTTGGGGAAAGCTAATTTATTGCCAGTTTAGTAGCAATAAATTAATAAATAAATTTTATAACTTTCGGTACATCTCTTCTCAAGTCAATCAAGTCACATTTGAGATGGGATTGTGGTTGACAGTAATTGTTGTAACGCATGCTCAGGACATAAAGCTTCTATATTGTAAAAAATTGTTACTGCATTCAAAGACAAAATGTGCATCGAAACTTTCTGGAAATTTGAGAATAGAATTTGCCTTCCAAAACGAAGATTGCAAGGAGAGTTAAGAGAGAACAATAATGTTGTCAACATGACTGATTCGGTATCGATCAACCTGTTAATTTGACTAACATGTTTCTAAAGGACGCTCGTTAGGGCAATCACTCGGTCGACTAGTTAGGGCACAAACTCGTTAGAATGTTAGGGCACAAACTCGTTAGAAAACTGATACTACAAAAAATTATCAACTCAATTTAGAGGCCACCGGAATCACTGCCAAGATTTTTAATAGGGTGCGAGCTGTTACAGTGTTACATGACTGGGACGATTTGCCTTTGATTGGAGTCAACGTCAAGATTTCTATCTGGAGTCAATTGCTGTCAATGAACTTCAAACGGAGAGCATTTGTAGATACACGGGCCTGATGTTATCGCCACTGGCCGTGATGAGTGTGGCTCAGGTCAACACGCGTGAGTGTGGCTCAGATCAACACGTTTTAATTTATTCTCGTTTTATAGATTGAAAAGAAATAATAACTTTAGAATAAAATAAAAATTAATGAATGTCAAGTTAGAAAATCAAGTCCTGGATACGTAAAAGTTGGAGTGGATTTTTTTCCGGGCATCCAAGTTCAATAAAATAATTATTCTCGAAATAATTTAGCAAATTTCCTTAGTTTCTGTTTCATTATGACAACAAAAATTATTTCCTGTTTGAATTTTCTCCCATGCTTTCGTTCAACACCGAGACATTCGAAGATCTTTAGGATTTATGTTTTAAGTTTAACATCGATTCCATGAAATCACTTTCACCGCATCATAGAAAGTATTATTTTAGAATTTTTTCGTTTTTCGTTAGGTATGTATATTTTCTTCGACATATTCTCCGAATATTTCCTTCGAGGACCAAAAAACACTAATATAATGCTGAAAATAATCGACAAATCTGATAGGGTTCAGTCTTATTTTTATGAATGAAATATCCGTACATTCTTTTAATGCTGCCCAGCAGAAACCACAAAATATTCCTTAAAAAGCAGGAACGTTCACTGATTAACGCTAAAGGATATCGTGCAGGGTAATTCTGGAACTTCAATTCCCCTGAGATACACAGTGAATTAATTAGAATTTGTTCTTGCCATCCTTATATATCCCTTATCGCCGTGAAACTCCCATGACAAAACATTTTTTCCGAACGTAACACTTGACAGAACGTAATGTCACATTTTAATTGTTAAATACCTTTTCAATAACTAAACTAATATTAGGTCCAACCTCATTGTTATCATTGATTTCTGGACGCTCGCTTGATTAAATCTACGTCTATTAATAAACCGTTCTATTGTCAGCGTTTCTAATTACTCTGAAGTCTATTCACGAAGCCTGTTTTTCTATTAATGGATTCTTTTTTAATTTTTGCTGGACCCGTGAATGCAGTTCCCACAGGGCTCGAGCCCTCATTTTTTCCTTGCAGCGCGTAGGAGGGACGATCTTAGTTGTTGTGGAGCTGAAATGAATGTTGTAGTCGCGCCTCATGTGTCACTAATTTTTGTACTGCAATTTTCCTTATCGTTTTTTGCGATCATTCCAATAGTTATTTGTTATACTTGTTCTGGTTGTTATTTTTTTGCGATCATTCAAATAGTAATTTGTTATACTTGTTCTGGTTGTTATTTTTTTTGCGATCATTCCAATAGTTATTTGTTGTACTTGTTCTGGTTATCATTTTTTTGCGATCATTCCAACAGTTATTTCTTATACTTGTTCTGGTTATCATTTTTTTGCGATTATTCCAATAGTTATTTGTTATACTTGTTCTGGTTATCATTTTTTTGCGATCATTCCAATAATTATTTGTTATACTTCTTCTGGTAAATTTGTACTCCTTTCTTCATTAGTGTTCGATAATTTGGTTTTACTAGCATTTTCATGTATAGAAACATCCTGCTGCTCGCTAGAAATTGATACGTGACATTTTATATTCTTTTAGTCATGAAGCAGCCTGCGCTTCACTAGTGGTGTAACTTAAGTGAATAGTGTTATTAGTGATATTCATATATTGTGTTGTGATATTTGTGAATTGTAATTATTTTTTTAGGAATAACTAGGGCTAGGTATTATTGCCGCAACTTGTTAAATTTATTGTTTTTAGCGCATTTTCTCATTTATGGAAAAAATGCACTATTGTGCTCGCCATGTTCGTCTGTCTGTCTGTCCGTCTGTCCGTCCGTCTGTCCGTGACCTCAAGTTTTCGTCGACGAGAAAATGCGCTCTCTGTCACTCACTGCAGTGAGTACTGAGTTATATTTTTTGTTTCTAGAATCGTATTGGTTCTCTACTACAAACAATAGTTTCAGTGCATGCCATTTGCTGGGTTCATTTCTTTGTTCTTGCTTCTATATTTACTCTGCATCATTAGTATGCACCAGTGCCTTCGTTATCAATAAAGTGTCAAAAATAGTAAGTTCACTTTCCTGCACGGTTAAAATTCGGTTGTCTGGCTGGCGCTGAAGTTCGGACATCACCGTCGCGCTTACAATATTGCTTCTATAGAATAATATAATATAGAATATATTATATTAATTTAATATATATTAATTAATATAATATATTAACATAATATATCTATAGAATCACATAATACCTCTACAAGAGAATGTTAAACATATGTAGTAGCACCTAATAATACTTTCATACTAATGAATTTACTTATTTTACTCTTCAAACTGTGGTTACTTTCTTAGAATTTTAGAAACATTAATGAATTTTATTGTACTCTTACAAAATGTTGATACTGAGAATAACATCAACTCGAAACTTACTACTAAATTGTATTAACAATTTTAGGTGCTGATCGTCTAACAAGTTCCATTTTCGACCTGAAATCTCGATCAATTTTCCAAACCGAATTTTCATGTTAAATGAAATTTTCATGTTAATTATTTTTCAGTTCAGCCATGAGACAATGTATTAAAAGTTGTTTTCTTCATTACCTCTATAGGAATATTCGGGATTTTAGCGGCAGCCTACATAGGTGACGCACTATATCACTGTTAGAAAAAACGGTGAAAAAAACGGTCCCACTGGCGTTCTAGTGGCCGGTCGCCCCGTGAAAATAAACTGTTTCGCCGTTTTTATCAGATGCTTTACGGATTTCTAGTGTTAAATTAGAATAAAAACGGCGACACGGTGTTTCTTTTCACGTGCCGACCGGCCACTGAAACGCCGGTAATAACGTTAACGGTAATTTTTCTAACAGTGTACAAGGAATAATATTGTACTGTTCCGCTAAAGAATGGTCACGTTACCTCGCTCGAATGACCTTATAAATTTCCATTAAGTCCATTACGAGATTTTATGTATATAAACTTGGATAGGCCGAGGAAACAATAATGTTTCTTCAGAAAAACAAAGAAGAACTAATCGTTGAAGCCTTGTAGGCATACAGCTCTAATAATATTAGCTATGTATTATTTCTACGTGATTATGTATTAAATTGTCTTGTTTTATATTCAGTGATTAATATCATCGGGCATGAGCACATCAAAATAGCTACTTTGTGAGAATTTAAATATTGTATATTTTCGCGTTTTTCTGGGTTTTTAAATGCATCTGATTTCTCGATCAATATTTGAGATATGAAAAGTAACGAAATGAAGGCGTACGATTCATTTTATGTAATGTTAGACTATCTGTTACTCAAATTAATGTTCTCGGGCAAGTATTTCTTAATTTTTCATCACTGCGGACATGACAACCTTTTGATCTGAAAAATAAAAAAATAAAAAAAGATCGCTGGGAATTTTGGATGGGTTTAAAATATACATCAAGATATTTTCGTGTGCCAGCAAGGGAGTGCGCGCACTCTTCTTTTTTGAAACTGACAGCGACTTTAAATGTAAGAATCACGTACAACAATTCCCAGCATGTGACCACAAAAACGGATCCAAAATTTTGATGTACTCGCCGATTCCGTTTGTCCCTCATCAATTATAAAAACATCATAATTAAACTTTTTTTCAACGGATTCTGACATAAAAGCCTAAAATTTTTCTAGATATTTCTACTTTAGCCGGTCCTTATTACAATTTATAGCAGAATCTAAGGTAGCGGATTACTGGTCGTCATAGAGCTATTAGTTCCTGCATCTACATAAGATGTCAATCGACGTTTTGTTCTTATGAACAATTCGGCCAGGACGAACAGACTGACTTGGAAGATAAGCTTGGAAATTTGTGAGATACTGACTTCACATGCTAGGTTTTCAATCGATCTCATTCCCATTTATAAGCTTGAAACCGGATGCAATTTTTTAATCTTCATGCTGGGCGAAACTGGGTCAAGATGACTCACACAAGAGCAAATATTGCATCCGTCGATATCTCGACAAAGTTGTACTCATTCCTCTGAATGAAAACACACAATGTCTCAGTTCACCACACATTATAAGCGACTCCGGCCTAACCCCCACACATTATAAGCGACTCCAGTCTAACCCCCTCACATTATGAGCGACTCCGGCCTAACCCCCACACATTATAAGCGACTCCGGCCTAACCCCTACACTACCTGGCATCAGCAGTGACGTCATCGGCGGTGGCATCAGTGACGTCAGGCTCGGGGGTGGAGGGGGGAGATGGAGGG
>NW_025940820.1:11108-13910 GCF_000764305.2 Hyalella azteca
AGATGTGTATAAGAGACAAACCATAGAATAAGGGTTTTTCGGGGTGTTAAAGCCAAACCCATGGTTTGAAAACCATAAAATAAGGGTTTTTCGGGGTTTTAAGATGTGTATAAGAGACAGAATGATACGTGTCTCGATGTTTTAGGATGATATTTGTAGGAGGAGATAGATTTTCTAAAGTACCCCTTTTTAGCCGTTTTCTATGAATTTCACGTTTTCTATATATTTTTTCGAAAAATTCATACGAGCAAAATGTTCTTATATTTACATTTTGCATATGTATGCGAAGTTTCATGATGATCGGATAATAACTGTAGAAGTTTTTCCGGAGGTTAGCCGGTCAGAATTGAAGAAGAATTGGTTAAAATTCTTTTGGAAACAATTCACAATTTGTATTCATCAATACCTCGGAAAATTGAGGCTGTAATCGCCGCAAAAGATTGACCTACACCAAACTAAAAAAGTTTTGTGGATTTTTCAGGTGTTTCCCTTATTTTGTCTAACCCCTGTACACTGTGAAGAGAAGATAAAATTAAACTTGTTAATTTAGAGCGGATCAAATCATATGATCAATCAAAAAGTCGGGGATATATTTATGGGTCACTCTGCACAGTACATTACAGATATGTACCTTACATGACCGTAATATTCGGTAATAATAGTTAGCTGAGCAGAGATTTTAACGTGTTAGATGAAAATAAAGATGGCGGGCGCTCAAAAGTATAGAGGGGTCAAATGTCCAAATTTTGACACACTTTCTTGCCCACAGCACGCTTAGAGAGCGAGCGTAGCACTGATACGCCCTTTTACCGAGGCCATATACAGGGTGAACCAGAATTAACTGACCCTTTTAATTTGTTAATAAATAAAAAACTAACAACGTTATGAAGTTGAAACTTGTTTTATTTAAAAGAAGAACATTATATGTATATGTATATGCTGGGTCAGGATGACTCACACAAGGGCAAAAAAGTGCATCGGTATTTGGACAATGTCTCACTTATTTCTTTGAGTGCTGGAGGGAAAACTCTTATAAATACAAGTTTTCATTTACTTATAAATAAATAAATAGTCCCTTAGACAACAATACATTAATTAATTAAGAAGGCATTAAGGAGATATTAACCCGTGTTAAGGAGTTCAATCAATCCATGTATAGTTAGCTTATTAATATTATTCATACTGAAGAATGTGTATGCATGACACCATCACCAATCCTTAATATGAATGGTGAATAATGGTGAATGATGAATGAATGGAGAATGTATGATAACCAACGAATGGTGAATTAATTGCGAATGAATGCCGAGTGAATAGTGAATGAAGCGAGTGAATGTCGAGAAAGACATGAGCGCAAATGAAACTGAGGGTTGAAGGTAATTACATGTAAAAAAACTTACATTCAAACTAAAGAAAGTAAATAAGATTATTATTTATTATGGACAACGAATACACAAGTGCAGGATTTGAACAGTCAGGGGATGACGATTTCATACGAAGCAAATACACGGATGAATGGATGTATTGAGGTCACGCTAGAGTGACAACAGATAATGAATTAAACTGTAAATCAGGGTTGGCAATGATTAAATCAAAATGATTAAATCATGTGATTAAATCACTTGATTTTTTTATAAAAAATTCATGATTTTTTTGATTTTTTCGATTTTTTTGATTTTTTTGATTTTTTCATATATTTAAAAATATTGAGTGGCAGTCTTTAATTTATATTGAGGTATTGTTATTCATGGTTTAGTATAAATGTACTATGAATGACAAATTGGTATATAAACTTGTTGCCTTAAGTGTGTATTAGGTTCCAATAAATGGAATGTTTTTGGTACAGAGGCATCAAGTGTGCAATACATTGTACGTAGCTAGCAGCTTAGCTAATTCTTATAAGGCTATAAGTAGTCTAACTATTTGACTATTTGTTATATATTGATTACAATATACAATTTAAATGTGTTAGCTAGCATATACTGCAGGGTGGGGCAGAACTGATTGAACAGTTTTGAGGCGAAATAAAAGAGTAATGGAGGTACATAAAGAAGAAAGTTTATTTTTCTTAAGATTAGCATAACATACCATTTAAAATACTTATGTTTTGAAAACAATATCAGGAAGATGGTGTCTGTTAGCTGCAACACACTGTTGGAGTTGTTCTGGGAAGTTTCCTACAGCACGTTCACACATATGGCGAGGTATGGCCATAACCTCTGCTACAATCCGTCCCTTTAGCTGTGGTAGGGTGCGAGGGCGACTTCTGAACCCCTTTCTTTTAGATGTCCCCAAAGAAAGAAATTGTAAATGCCTAAATCAGGTGACCTTGCAGGCCACTGTAAATCACCCCTCAGAGACACCAGACCTACGGGAAACACGAGTTTCAAAACATTGAGTGACATTTGGGCTGTGTGAGCTGTAGCCCCATCCTGCTGGAACCACAGGTCTCTCAATGCATCATTTTCAACAATGTTTTCCATCATGGGCTGCAAGAAATTTTGCAACATTGCAGCATAGCAATCGGAATTCACTGTCATGGTTACTCCCTCATCTGAGAACGACACCAACAGTGTGTTGCAGCTAACGGCCCCCATCTTCCAGATATTGTTTTCAAAACATAAGTATTCTAAATGGTATGTTATGCTAACCTCTACGAAAATAAACTTTCTTCTTTATGTACCTCTATTACTCTTTTATTTTACCTCAAAACTGCTCAATCAGTTCTGCCCCACCCTGTATATTGAGAGGTTGAGATTGTATTGACCTTTTAGGCAATTAGAAAGATTTTCCACCCTAATA
>NW_025940820.1:14288-19718 GCF_000764305.2 Hyalella azteca
CAAGAACCGTGGGAATATGAGTGCCAAGAACCGTGGGAATATGAGTGCCAAGAACCGTGGGAATATGAGTGCCAAGAACCGTGGGAATATGAGTGCCAAGAACCGTGGGATATGAGTGCCAAGAACCGTGGCAATATGAGTGCCAAGAACCGTGGGAATATGAGTGCCAAGAAGTGTGGGAATATGAGTGCCAAAACCGTTGGAATATGAGTGCCAAAACCGTGGGAATATGAGTGCTAAGAACCGTGTGAATATGAGTGCCAAGAACCGTGGGGAATATGAGTGCCAAAACCGTGAGAATATGAGTGCCAAAACCGTGGGAATATGAGTGCTAAGAACCGTGTGAATATGAGAGCCAAGAACCGTGGGAATATGAGTGCCAAAACCGTGGGAATACGTGTGCCAAGAACCGTGGGAATATGAGTGCCAAGAACCGTAAGAATAAGAGTGCCAAGAACCGTGAAATTCAGTGTCAAGTACACTGTCAAGTATATACCATGAGAACCATGACGACAACGAGTAATAGCAATATGAATAATTTGTACACAAGTAACGTGATGAATAATAGAATAATGATCGAGTAAGATGACTAGCATCAACGCGACTATGAGTATATAAACAAGCAACATTACTAAGATGTCCATCTCATCCTCCACGTAAATGTCAACATTAAAATCGTCGATTTGTCCGTCATTAAACATCATAACAAACATAAGATACATCAATACATAAATTAGCGCTCATTTGAATTCAAATAAAGTCCAGTAATAAGCGAACAAATTATTAAACTGATAATTTCAACGAGTGGCAAAATGGACGTGTTAAATGTTACGTCGCGTGCCCGTGGAGTTTTACGCGCCGTTTAGGGTCGCGAGGGCGGCGCTTAACAGGAACCAAAATTGAGATGGTTATGAATGAATTACGCGCGGCCTTGAAAGAGGGTTAAGATTATTTGAAATGGATGAAACATATAATAATGTGATTTATTAAGGCGGAAAAATAAGTGAAAGTTTCCTCAAGCAAACCAGCAGGAAAATAAAATTCACTAATAGAAAGAACCAATCTATTTCTATCTGGATAAGTGCTAGGGCACTTATCTATAAGCACTTATCGGGATAAGTGCTTCTATCTGGATAAGTGTCGTTATCTTTGATGCTTTTAGTACTAATATTCAGGAAATATCTATATCGAGTTTTTTATTAATAATATACAAGAGAAAGAAAAATATCTCACCAGCTGGTCGAGAAGCGTTCCAGCCGCCAGGTGGAGGGGCAGGGAAGGGGGTTGGTCCCCCTGGTGGAGGGGGAGGACCACCTGGTGGAGGGGGAGGACCACCTGGTGGAGGGGGAGGACCACCTGGTGGAGGGGGAGGACCGCCTGGTGGAGGGTGACCGCCTGGTGGAGGAGGGGGACCGCCTGGTGCTCGTACAGGTCCGCCTGGTGGAGGTGGTGGTGGACCGCCGCCAGGTGGCGGGGGTGGAGGTGGGGCCCGGATCCCGGGCATGGGGGGAGGAGGTNTGCTGAGTCATGCTGTGGCAGTAATGCTGAGTCATGCTGTGGCAGTAATGCTGAGTCATGCTGTGGCAGTAATGCTGAGTCATGCTGTGGCAGTAATGCTGAGTCATGCTGTGGCAGTAATGCTGAGTCATGCTGTGGCAGTAATGCTGAGTCATGCTGTGGCAGTAATGCTGAGTCATGCTGTGGCAGTAATGCTGAGTCATGCTGTGGCAGTAATGCTGAGTCATGCTGTGGCAGTAATGCTGAGTCATGCTGTGGCAGTAATGCTGAGTCATGCTGTGGCAGTAATGCTGAGTCATGCTGTGGCAGTAATGCTGAGTCATGCTGTGGCAGTAATGCTGAGTCATGCTGTGGCAGTAATGCTGAGTCATGCTGTGGCAGTAATGCTGAGTCATGCTGTGGCAGTAATGCTGAGTCATGCTGTGGCAGTAATGCTGAGTCATGCTGTGGCAGTAATGCTGAGTCATGCTGTGGCAGTAATGCTGAGTCATGCTGTGGCAGTAATGCTGAGTCATGCTGTGGCAGTAATGCTGAGTCATGCTGTGGCAGTAATGCTGAGTCATGCTGTGGCTGTAATGCTGAGTCATGCTGTGGCAGTAATGCTGAGTCATGCTGTGGCAGTAATGCTGAGTCATGCTGTGGCAGTAATGCTGAGTCATGCTGTGGCAGTAATGCTGAGTCATGCTGTGGCTGTAATGCTGAGTCATGCTGTGGCTGTAATGCTTATCATTAAGCTGTACTTATCATTATCAAACACAGAAACAAATCAATGATCAGCAAAGGGACAAACAAGGATAATGATAACGATAGATATGATAATGATTATAAAAATTATAGCGAATAAGAATTACATGCAAACAATAGACATGTAAAGCATGCCGCCCCCGAGCAACAATTATCGTACATGATCACAGATTATCGTTATCTATTGCAGTTCATCTTATATCATCGTTGTTTAGGGAAGAGTATCGTCGTTTGTGGTTTAGTTCATCGTAGATTATCGTTGTTTAGGGGGAGTTCATCGTAGATAATCGTGCTTTGCGGTATAACTGGGCCAGCTTAATGGTATCGTATAAGCAGCCAGTATCGCAATCGTCGCGGTTATAGCAAAATTTATTCGGTAGCTTTATTACAACAGAGCGAGTGATCTGTTGTAATAAAATGTATTTCTGTTAAGTGTATCTCGTCGAGACGCTTCGGTAGTAAGTCATCAGAATTGTAAAAAATATTTACAGTTTGGCCGTGAGAGTTGAAAAACCACCGAAAAATGGCCGAAATAAAAATTTGCAGGGTTAATTTTGACCCCCAATTTGTGGGGTCCCTAATGTGGGTCACGTCGACCCACATCAGTGCCTAATGTGGGTCACGTCGACCCACATCAGTGCCTAATATGGGTCACGTCGACCCACATCAGTGACTAATATGGGTCACGTCGACCCACATCAGTGCCTAATATGGGTCACGACGACTCCCATCAGTGCCTAATGTGGGTCACGTCGTCCCACATCAGTGCCTAATATGGGTCACGTCGTCCCACATCAGTGCCTAATATGGGTCACGTCGTCCCACATCAGTGCCTAATGTGGGGCACCCAAATAGATGGGGTAAAGGAGGAACAATGTGCAGGTTACGGGTTGAAACAAGCCACAACAACCCGTCTCTTCAACCCAGAAAAGCCGTAAAATCAACCCAGAATCAAACCGTGGGAACCAAAAGCAGACAGACGAAACAGGCGAAAACGGACAGAAGATGGACCACGAAATGGACGGAAAATAAGAAGATGGAAAAACACAAGGACCATGACCGAAAATCAACAATGATAGACGAACAAATATAAGGTATGGTGCAGAAACAACTAAGCAGGGCGTGGAACAATGAAAATGGACGAAAAAGAACGAAATTGGACAAAAAAAAACACAACAATAGACAAAAAACAACGAATATGGACCAAAAACAAAAAAAATTGACAAAATAACGAAAATTTACAAAAAAAAACGAAAATGGATAACAAACAACGAAAATGGACAAAAACAACGAATATGGAGAAAAATTGCAACGAAAATGGACAAAAACTGCAGATCTGGAAAAAAATACGAGAATGTTCGAAGAACAACGGTAATAAAGGAAAAAAAATCAGGTCCGACGCGACGTAAAGTAACGTAAATCGACGTAACGCAACGCAACGTAAATTAACGTAATGTAACGCAAATCAACGTAACGCAACACAAGGGTAACGGCGACACGCGATACCTCGAGCGACGGCATGGAGCTCCTGTTGAATCTGCTCCTCTGTTGACTCTGTTGGCTCCATGGAGCCTGGAGACGATGAATCTTGGGGAATCATGGTGAGTGAATCTTGAGTCTGACTTGTTGAATCGTGAGTTTGATTCGCTGAATCAAGTGTCCGATTCATAGAATCTAGGGTCTGGTTCGTAGAATCGATGGTCTGGTTTGTTGAATCGAGGGTCTGACTAGTTGAATCGGGGCTTTGACTTGTTGAATCGTGGGTCTGACTCGTTGAATCGGGGCTTTGACTTGTTGAATCGTGGGTCTGACTCGTTGAATCTTGAGTCTGAATCGTTGAATCTTGGGTCTGGCTCGTAGAATCGAGTGTCTGTCTTGCAGGCTCGTGGGTCTGACAGACTTGGTCTATCAGCACCAGTCTGCAGGTCTGAACATGAGTGTCTGCAGAGGCTACCTGAACCTGCAGACCAACGTGGGCTGCAGATCTGAGGGGACTCTGCACGGCCTTGCAGACCCCAAGAGGGGAACAGGTCTGTACAGACCGCGTCACGAGGGTCTGTACATTCACAGTCTGCACCTCTACAGACTTTACCTCTACAGACTTCAAGTCCCCAGCGAAGTCTTCAAAGCAGCAAGAAAATTTAAAGACTGTGAGTTTTCATTTTTTATACCATACCCATTTCTGGGTATAAAAATGGGCATAATTTTCGTTCTAAATAAATTACATTTCTAAATAAAGTTACCCCATTCCTCTTTCATCGAAATTTCCCAGTAAATGAATAAGTTGAATTATAAATGAATTCAAACATTAACACAATTTTGTATCCTGGCACGCTGTTTTACCAGAAAAACTGA
The DNA here is from genome assembly GCF_000764305.2 of Hyalella azteca. Taxonomy (NCBI): domain Eukaryota; kingdom Metazoa; phylum Arthropoda; class Malacostraca; order Amphipoda; family Hyalellidae; genus Hyalella; species Hyalella azteca. Next base: position 18,906 of record NW_025940820.1, read on the forward strand.
GTCACAGTGACTCATACAAGAGCAAAACGTACATCGCAATTTGGACTGAGTCTTCCTTATCTCTGTGAGTGTACCAAATAAATCGCTTTACAGTGCACATGTACGAAAAAATATTGGAATACCATTAATACAGGTAATAATATAAGGCAATAATATCAGGAATAGAAATATATGATATATATTTATGGCGGAGCTGTCATAATATAAATTTTATCCGTGCACTAATGCGTAACTATTGATCTTCAGCAGAATACGAGCTCTCACTGTTCAGAATTATTCGCTGCTAATCTGCATCGATGCTAATCGATTAACATCGATCGCTGCTAATCTGCATAGATCGTCATCGGATCGGTGCAGACAATTCCGCGCTAATCGATCCCGAAAAAGAAGGACTTTGCCCCGATCGCCGCCAAGTAATCCGCATCATTATTTCACATTAATAATAATAATTATTAATGCGAATAATGGCGGCTTGAGAATCTCATACTAATCTTAATTACTGGATCCTAATTTCTTAATTATTAACCCAGAAATAATACATGGGAGACCCGCTGTATTAATAACACACAGCGACCACACAGCGTACCTGCTTCTGTGTACTTGGCGCCCGGTCTGGGGGCTGTGTCGGGGGGCGGGGGGGTCCAGGCGCCCCCCTCCCCCGCCTGGGCCCAGTAGTAGCGACCTTCACTCTGTGGGTTTAGATCAATTAAAATTATGATAATGCAAAATAATATAATATAATATAATATAATATCATATAATATAATATAATATAATATAATATCATATAATATAATATAATATAATATAATA
>NW_025940821.1:0-677 GCF_000764305.2 Hyalella azteca
TTCGACTCAATCAGAAACCCGCGAACCTGCGAAGATCCGCGAATGATTTTTCTCATTACTATTTCTTGAGAAGCCGCGGTGAAGTGAAGGGGTCTTAATTAAAGCGCGATATTTAGAGTGATTATTATGTTGCAGTATTGGGGAAAGTTTAATCTTATTATTAATATAGCTATAGAGTGAGTAATAACTATATAGAAGAGACTCTTTTCTGATTATACCAGTCGCGTTGTCATGAGATCATATACGGTATCAGCTAAAAAGATCAGGAGTTTACTGGTTTACAAAGCTATGTAGAACAGCCAGCTGTTTGATCATACTTCTCAAGTAGTCATTTCACTATGAGATCACACTGAGTCACTATATGATATCGAGGGAGTCTGAACAAGCAGATAGCGGCCGCCTCCAGAAAAATGGAGAGGTGAAGGCGTATGCATCTAAAGGAGAAAATTGAATTTACTGAACGGCAGCTGCAGGACTCAAACGAGGCTGAAAACCAAGTAGCAGAGGCGCGAGCGGTGGCTGCTATTCAGGAGATCCTCAAATATTTTTACAGATATGCCCGGTCAAAGGCCAAAATCAAGGCCACAGTGGGGCCTCTGAAAAATAACGACGTCCTTATTGGAGACGACCAGGGCATGTGCGAACTGAACATAACCTGTTCAGCAGCGCTGTTTGAA
>NW_025940822.1:0-307 GCF_000764305.2 Hyalella azteca
CATAATTAAATTGTATAATTTTTCGATAAAAGCTCGATTCATTTTTGATGAATGATAAGGAATGCAGGCTGGCTGACCTTAAAATCTGGCTGAAACACTTGCATTCATTCAGAGATTAAATTTTATTTAATGCTTCATTAAACTGAATTAAAGCGCAATTAAAATTAATTAATTAAAGCGTCGTGAAAATGAATGCAAGTGTCATTTTTAATTATAAAAATTTAGTTAATGCGTGTGACGAATAATTAGGTAATGAGTCATAGGCTAATCATGAGTATACATCAGTCAAGTATCCTGCCATCATGAG
>NW_025940823.1:0-7910 GCF_000764305.2 Hyalella azteca
CCGTTTGCGGTATGTTAAATAAAAATGAAGAACCTAGCACAAGTTAATGACATCCTGCAACGCGTTAATTCAGCAGTATGGGAATTTAATACGAAAGACGACGAAGAAAGTGGCTACTAATGTAGAAGTCGTCTTTAATAATAATAATAATAATAACAATAATAATATGTAATAATAATAATACCGATAATAATAATTAACAATTGATTCAATTAATAATAGTTAATAACGCTTTTGCGCATAGTTTTAAAGTAGGCTTTTTGACTGAATCCAAATGCATGCTACTGGTGACCTTGATGGCCGTAAAGTATTTTCACTGAGCAATGTAATTTCTGATTTCTACGCGCATGCTCATTATTAATGATTGAAGTCTACCACCAGCTACATGAGTTAGTATTTATGCATGGAAAACATCATAAGTGTTTCAGGCCTTCGTAGTTTTGATTTTCAGTGTTTTGTTGAAGAAAAATGTTTTGAAACATTTTTCCGTCCGCGTTTACAGAATCATTTTAATAACGATATAAAATGGACGAATGTTCATATGATAAGGACGTTCTCGAATCATGTCACTTGAATAATTTTTTATTGTTATTTTCATAATGAGTTACTATACAGCACGCCATTAAAATATATTTTCGAATGGATCATCTAATATGTGACAGCAAACATGAAGGCGAAATATCAGCAAAGAAAAGTATGCTCAGACAGTAGTCAGAGGAAATATTGACCTTGATACCACGTTACAGACATGAAAAGATCGAGGTCTCGACCACAGACCTTTAGATTCAGAGATCGAGGTATAAATCAAATTCTGTCTGCATCAGGCACCCAAGTTTTAATCACTACTGCAATTGACATGAAAGATCGAGGTTTTGGCCTTAAGCCGTTTGAATGAAATACGGATATTATGGTCTCACTTGTCGGTATTTCAGATCTAGTCTTGATTGCTTTCTTGCGCTATTGTAAATCGTGGTTAGGAGCGCAGGTCGTTTGAATGATAGATGGGAAATTTGACTCCCGTTCGCTAGCATTTAAGATCGAGATCTCGATCCCCTCAGGCGGGCACTAAAGATCAAGTCTTTGATTCCCGTTTGTTTCTCAATTATTGTAAGTGTCCCCAAGAGTGCATGATGTCCCCTAGGGGCCCTTATGGGACGTGTCCCCACTTGCAAGGCTTCTTAGGTCTACACTAGTCCCCCCTCTAAGCCAACACGAATTCCACTCTCATCTCCAACTCCATCTTCTTGTTACATTGGCATCGTTCACACTATTCTTATCTAGTTTATTTATTATCTTACCGTATTAATTATTTATCAACTTATTTATAGAATGATCAGTATGAAAAACATGTTATCATCAAAACAAAAATTTCTTAATTTGGATCATGATATAAATTTACAATTAAATTTTAAATACCTGATCATTAAAGTAAATCATGTATCGGTAGCAAATTCAAACGCATTGGTAGTAATTATATGGAACACAATATCATTGTCTTTTTTCCCTCTATACTTCACGGATCATATATGAAAAAAATCCTACTTCGCAGATTAGTCAGATATATGAAAATATGCATTTTATATTACAATTTCTGCGGGGTCATCTTTCGTATTTTTATTCAATATAAAATCCTAATGAAAAGTTGTCGTGGCGCACACGCTGCCACAGTTTACACGTGGCAACCACTACACAACAGCCGTTGTGATCGTAAAGTTTTGGTAGTACGCGTCTCAATTGGAGGATAAAAACAAGACACTGGTGATTCATGTCCGTAAACTCAGACGCTTTATTCATGTAATAGTGTACACTATACTTCCTTATTCCACTTCTACTACTTGATACACTGTCTTATCCAATATGCTACCTAACGAAACATCCTTTTTGCCAGAAACATTTGTTTAGTTCATGAGAATAATTAATTATTAAGAGAAAATAATTTAAAAACAAATCAAGAAAATTAAAGATGAGCTAAGAAAACTTCAGAGTAGCAAAGATAAGTACGGATTCGAATAAACAAATAATTATTAAATGGTATGGCGATCATAACAAAGTTATTTCCATAAATAAGCTTAATTACTAATAAAATATCTTTTTCCAAAGGGACATCATGAATAAACAAAATTACATCTAAGGAAACTCCGTTTTATTTCCGAGATAACGAATTATGCGCTGAATGTTATTGGAAAACTTGGCTGCGTCTTAATTAACGTATAGCTCATGAACTACTTTCTTAATTGCCATTTCCCAAAACGCACAATTACCGAGAAAAATTTCGAAGACATGGCGCCTAAACTTCAACCACTTACTGCAACTAAAACACGCAGCAATGAGCATTTTGATTTTTACCTCGGGAACTGTCTTGAATGGAATGGGAATGCAGTGGTTTGTGAAAGGTTAGAGTTATTGAATGGTTCATTAGCTCTTGAAATGCTTAAGCACGCACTAAATAATTTCATATATGTAAGATTTCAAAAGGAAGAAAAATTTTGTTTCTTCTAGTCGGGAATTAGAATTTTGCAAGAGGGAGAAAAAAATCTGGTTGCAATAGGAATAAAAGCTGTAGAAATGTTTTTTTTTTGTAGAAAAGAGCTCACTCAACTTTCCACGTTGGTCAATAATACAAACCATATTTGCCCGTGAATATACTCACAACGCACACAAAGGCTGCTCTGTATTTCTCGCATTAAATTTACTCAAATGATCCAAGCATTCACACAGAGTCCAGTCAAGTTCAGAGCTCGGCCAACTTAGTGTTTTTGCAGACATTGAAAGTTTTGAGTGAAGTTGGGCAACTGAAACCTGACAGTGGCGCCTGCATGCAAAAACGTCCTGAAAGTCTTCTTTGAGTTTCAGCTCAAATCGAAAAAGACACTTAAAGTTCTTACAAGAACTCGATGTTGGGGAAGAAAGCCATTGAGACACGAATAATTTTAAACAATAAGAATAGCGAAGTTTTTCAAATTGAGTTACTTTGAATATGAATTTTTTAATGGGGCAAGACCTGAGCGTATATCATAAACCGAGCATTATTTCTTGGTGGTTATAATGAATTATTTACGTCATTTCAATGACCTGCGATGAGACAGACGTCGCCACACCTGGATGCTGTGTGTAGGTCTGCTAAATCACTTATTAAAGGAAAAATGGTCACCAATCTAAAAAGCCGTATAATTCTCTAATAATGGTACGAGGTGCCGGTCAAAAAGACGTTACGCTTTTTAAACAATATGGACCTCAAATGCCTTAAAGAGTACGACGCTTTTCAAATAACGCTATCCATTGAAGCCTTAAATATCGTCACGCCTTTGAAATAACGTCGCGCAGTGACGCCCATTGCCTAGAACGCCTCACGCAGCGTTGGCTGGATCTCCAAGAAGCGATTGAAGGGTTTTTCTTTCACGGGTTTCTGTGTGATTAGGTCCAGCCCCGGCCTCGTTAGTTGCCATTATCCTCTAACGAAAAGAAACGAATCTTCGCTGAAGATTTGACACAGGATTTGGAGCGAGCTGGTCGTGGTGCAAGGCCAAGTGAAGTGCAGAGTGCATGAGATGTACGGAGTACAATGAGGGAGGAACTGGAGGAGGCTGGTAAAAATAACGCAAGAACTTTAGAATGCTATAGGCCTATATAACTGATGAAAGCGTGAATCGTGACTATCGCCTGACTATTATTATTATTAGTTTTAAATACCTCACTCGAAAAATTACAATAAGATTCTTGATTATTCAAATTCGAATAAAATCGTATCCTGCGTATGTCATTCAATAAACTCCGAGCTCCTGAGATACTAATAAAAAAATAATGTCATCCAATAAAGAAGGTTAAGATGAAAATCAAAGAAAGATCCAATATTCTCTAACTTCTAACTACGAACAAAAGAGCAGGTATATATCCCGTTTAGAATAACTATCATCTCTTACATGAACTCCTTCATTCGGACATCTAGCAAATATTTGCTCTAAATAAATATTGTAATGTAGTAAATCTTATGTGATAAATAAGATACAAATGAATGATATCCTCGTATTGACTGTTCTATTTGACTATCAAACGTCATTACCTTGAAGTGAACCTAACAGCAGCAGCCACATACTTTCTTGATAAATGCGCCGCATCATATTTTCAAGTGAATGTTCTTGAGCAATTTTTCAGCATATCGACTTGAAATGGCATAAGACAATTAAATATTGTTATGCATTATAAAAAAATATTGCAAGGCATTCCTTGACGTTAGCGCGGGAACTTCCACTTCGAGGCGGCCTAGTGCAGAGACTGGTACATTCCCTGGACATTATCATTCCCCGCCACTAAATAATCCCGCCCAACATTATCATTCCCCGCCTCTAAATCATCCCACGCAACATCATCATTCCCCGCCGCTAAATCATCCCTCTCAACATTATCATTCCCCGCCACTAAATCATCCAACCAACATTATCATTCCCTGCCACTAAATCATCCCATGCCACATTATCATTCCCCGCCACTAAATCATCCCACCAACATTATCATTCCCCGCCACTAAATCATCCCTCTCAACATTATCATTCCCCGCCACTAAATCATCCAACCAACATTATCATTCCCCGCCACTAAATCATCCCACGCAACATCATTACACTCAAGTTTTTCATTTCAGGAAATCCACCTCAAAAATTCACCGCAGCTGCCAACGGACCGCGTCTCTGCAGCCGCAATTCTGTTGTTTAAGCCAAAATGATGTCCCCATTGCGGGAATTTTCTTGTTTTATGGGTATTTTGGAGCCGGTTTTCCCCCACAGATCAGATGTTCTTTCAAAAAATATGTTGGTTTAGAAGAAATCTGTCTTTCTGGTGAGAATTCCTTCTCGTAAAATCCAATAGAAATTAGATTTACATATTAATTCCGGCTTTTGTGCCGATATCTTTATAACAGAATTCTTTGCTTACGTTGAAAATTCGGTAACAGAATTCTGTCTATGATCCGGTCTTTGTTCTTCTGTGGTTCTGTGCCTACGCTAAAAGTTCTACACAAGAATTCAGTCCATACGATCGAAAACCTGATACAGTATTCCGTCCCTACTGTGCATGGGAGCTATGTTTTTAATCTAATTTTAAAATATGTTCTCCTATGTTTTAAAATCTTCTACAGAATTAATTTTTCCCAAACCAAACTTAGATCCATCTGGCGACAATGTCTGCAGGCCGAGACTGAGGGACCGATGGAATAACCTCTGAACAGCAAGACTTTGACCTCTCAAGATTCTTAATAAATTCTTCCCTAAGTTCAGATGAAAATATTCCTCCAATCACAAGACAGTTTCCTTTTTCTCGGCGCGTATTTGATGAGCTCAAGATTCTCCACATTTTCTTCTGAAATTCTCAAGAATTTCGTCCGGATAAATGGCCACTGAAACTTGCATTTCTTTTTCTTGAGGCTTTACGGGAGCGCTAAAAGCCTCATACAAGTCTGCTTCACTTGCTTCCTCTCTTCAACTCAACCCAGCCTTTGCACTCCAGCAAGTGTCAGACGCCTGCTTTTTTCATGCATTTCTATCTCTGTAGGTTCTGTGTTTTAGTTGCAGAGAGAGAGATTAATTCCACGTTCGTTATTGCAAAGCCGCAAATTATTTTAAACGCATGCTAGCAGTGATTTTGCATCTTATTTTGCGCCAATATTCCCAAAGAAAAAAATCCTGAAACATTTGATGGAGGCCTCAAAATTTACATTAGTTTTCTTAAGCCGAATGTGTTGTTCTTAAGCTCATCGCAAATGTTCAAATTTCTTAAGAGAGGCCACCAAATATCTGAGCTAAACACGAGACAATCAATTCTACTAACTTAAATCGAACATTCACTCAAAAATAAACCGATTGAATAAGTCACTTTCATCCTGCAGCATTACTTAAACACAATTAATTTTTTTACGAGTGACAAGTTTTCTTATCATGTCCAGGACTCAGCTAAAGCTAAAAATTTTAGTTATTGTATTCCATGTCTTTAATTTTTCTTGGCCTCAACTAATGCGGCTGATTGCTACAAAATGTGTGGATTGAAGAGCTACTCAGAGATAAAAGACAGCACAAGCATGCAGGGAGCAAAGTTAATTTTAAATGTAAATAATTGTAACTAAACGAAACCTTCTAGGAGTGGTGAATGATAATGTCCCCTCTTTTCCCTCGAGTCCCCTGAGGGACGCTATTTAAACACAGACCTTCTCTCCTGTGCAACCCTCATGTGAACTCGGGTTACGCTTACCTAGTGGCTTTTATCTCATGAAACGATGGTGTGTAACAGAAAAGCATTATAAAACATTTTCTTCCCTTATAACCATTCAAGCACCTAGGAAACCGGAAGCTTTTTCTCTATAGACGAGGGTAGTCGGAAGAACACATTCTCTGAGATGAATCCACTGCGTGCGATATACCCTCCAAGAAACAGACGGATTCCCGATCTCTCCTTACCTATTGAGTAACAGGATAACATTGCGATGCTGAGGATAAACGATTCATAAGCTGTTTCAAGAAACCCTCTGATATCATGCGAATAGTGAAATAATTCCAGTAAAATGTCTTCAAAATTTGGAAAAAAAATTCTGATGAGAAGCAGAAACTGGTTTGTCGAAAACCCCAGTTTGTAAAATTGTATACATCAGAAACTTTTGGTAACGGATTTATTATTGACGACGAAGAAGAGTACTTATTTCTTTCTGCATTGCTACAATAATAATCTCTTGCTTCCATAATGTTTGTTTCTGTCTCTCTTGCTGCCGTAACTGTCATTTCAGTAAGTCGTGCCACCATAATAAGTCTTAACCAAAGTCATGTGACTGAAAGAGAACCCAAGTCATGTGATTGAGAGAGAGCTCCGTTTGAGCGCCATTTCGAAAAGGACCCTTACCTAATGCTTTCCTTCAAGATTTTTGGACAACTTTTGTTTTTTTATTGACTTTAAGTTTCGGTGAAATGAAGCTTAAAACAACTTTTACTTCCTAATGATAGCATAGATAACCCAACGCAGGGCTTATGAGTGACTTGCTCCAAGGGCAATGTTATCCCTGCTACAACTTGGGCTCGCACGCAAAAACCAAACCTGTCATTTGAAGATATACAAATAATAATAATAGTATTTTATCCTCGAAAAACTCTTTGCTTTTTATTCTGTGGAACATAACTGGTGTTTTATATACGTCGATATAGCTAAAATGTTATCACTGTATCTTCAAAAATATCGTGCGTATTTTAATTGACACAGATAATGAATATAATATTTATATTTATTTGACACAGCTATTCGTGACGAAATTAGAGGATAATGAGGAATTCCCCCACATATATGGGCCCCGTGTACCGAGGCTAGCGAAATAATCTCGGCAGCGCTGAGCCAAGGTCAACAAGCGGTGCAGGGAGAGCAAGCATCTCCTGCAGTGTTTTAGCCTCCGTCTTGTTGACGCTTCATGAAACAAAAAAGTTTAATGAAAGTCTGAGCGATTCTCTTTGTCTCCGTCGCTGCTGCCCCTAAAGCTTGTGTACGTAACTAGAGCACTAATTAATAATTAATCTTTTCAAATACATACCATAATGCATCTCAAAAACCTTTTCACCTAAAGAAAAATCCTGTTGACGGTTCGCTGTTAGAAACGATTTCAGATTTTTTTATTATTGATACAAAATAAACCTTCGCAGAACCAAGAAAAGTTTACTCTCTCATTAGACTTTCGAAGACTTCGATTACTGGGCAGGCATTTTTCCTAGCCAACTTTTTACTCATAATACGAAAAATAAAAATACAGTATAAGTCGCATAAACAGAACCGAGCGTCATCGTTAATCATAATCAGTAACCCTGTAGAATTTTATTTGCATAGAATGCAAGTAATTGAAAATATAGTAATAATAATAATAATAATAATAATGATAAATAATAATAATA
>NW_025940824.1:0-338 GCF_000764305.2 Hyalella azteca
CTAAAAAAGCAAAGAAATTTTATGTATAAATATATTGCTTTTCCACAAAAATTTTTAAATTTTTAGACGCTCGCCTAATTTCTCGAATATTTTTTAATATTGTATTCCGCCACACAGGTTCATATTTTTAATTCAAATGAATTTTTCTTTTATCTCTTATAAACTTCAATTGAAATTTATTTCCTATCTTCATATATGCTGGGTGGGAAAAAAATTATTATTAATCATGTTTAAGGGGAGCGTCTACCCTAAAAATTATCTCGTCTATTTACAGTCGGATCACTCTGAAACTTGGTACACATATGTAAAATGGAAAAAAACTCGCATTTTGTTCGTGT
>NW_025940825.1:0-310 GCF_000764305.2 Hyalella azteca
ACGCTGGAACCGTTATTATATTATATTGTATTATACTATATTATATTATATTATACTATATTACATTATAATATATTATATTATAATATGTTACATTATATTAAATTATAATATATTATTTGTTGTGTTGTCGCCGTAGCCACGACAGGGGACACCGTGACGGTGGACGTGGGGCGCTGTGAGAACCTTTGCCTGCAGCCCAGCCGGCGCCACCACCCTCACCTGCACAGGCGCAGGCTGCAGGAGCTGAGGGAGAACTCCCATCTTACTTCTGATCACGTGAATATTTCTCTGAGATAAATCTAAAAAA
>NW_025940826.1:0-3563 GCF_000764305.2 Hyalella azteca
TGAAAATATTATTATAAAATATAAAATGTTTATGTAATATATAAACATATAAACAGATAATAATATATATAAAATATATAAACAAGATGGTAATATTATTATAAAAACACCCTTATATGCTAAAACCACTCAACCTGAACCAACACAACAAATAGCCCCCAATTGGGAGACTATAACAACCTATAGAAGTTGAGAACGCCCATCACAGAGGCGACGCTGAGTCTGGGAGCGTTACCAGCATTAATACGGGCTTATAAATTAGCAGATTTAAAGTATATTGTATATTTTCTTATTTATAATCTTCTTCAACCCTATTTGAGCTCCTAAATACAGAATAATATTTTTCTATGAAACAAGCATTCTAAATATATCTCATATCCCAATGATAATCCGTGCGTGCCAATATAATGCAATTATATCTGTATATCTTATTTTTAAAAGTTGTGTCGATTTTAGCGGTCTAATGAGAGGAAAAAGTGAATTCATTTATTATCTATAAGACTATAACTCGTTCTTTGTCCCGACCGTTGTCAGTGCTTTCTCTGCCGTTCTATTTCTCGCATAAAATTTCTTTAGTTAGCCAAAACATATTGTTTAACTTATGAAAACATTTAAAGCGATCATATGTAATTTTTATTGAATTTATTTTCCAACATGTTTTTTCAATTAGAATTTTTATTTAGCTCATAGTGGAAAACTGCGTGTATACGAAATAATCTGACAGGTTTATGCGAATAGCCGCAATCTCCGAACTACTATTAGATCATTTGGTGTGGTCATAGTTTCTACATGACGATTTAGACACGATTTACACAAAATATATCGCTATTTGTGAATTGTTTAATTTTGGAGCCCAATGGCCGTAAATGAGTGAGCCTCTTGGAGGTGGGAATTTAAGCTGAGCGCTTAAATAATCCCGTATTCCAATCAAGCACACCGCTCTTCAGGCCCACAATTACATAGAACACAGTACTTCCGGAGAAAGTCAGTTGCGTTCGTCGTGAAAGCACGTGTGAGAATTGCGATCCCTAAAGTAAAGTAACCGGTAAATTTTTGATTCAGATTCTTATAAGTATTCATAACCTTTATTATTTGATTTGTTTCTGCTTTAACCCGACTGGCTTTCTCCCTCAGAGGTTTGCCAGTCCGCATTGTTTTTTTTTTTCTTTGTTTGTTTGTCCACTCCATCTCTGTGTAAGGTATATTCGTCATCTGTCATCACAAGAAATCGTCCTCCGTCTTGATCCTGGTCTTGCATGGGAGATACAGGCTGTCTTGCTGGGTCTGGGTTTGGTCCCCCAGCACCAGCAGCAGGCTCTGGCCCAGCAGCCTCTAGTACTGCTACTGTGGAGGTGAGTGAGTTAGCTCACTTAGCCGAGTGTGCTGCAATGATGGAGGAGGATTGTGCTATTGATGGTGGTTTTGTTATTGAGGACTCTGATCCAGATAGCATCGTTGAGGCCACTCCTGTTGCTGTTGCTGTTGCGGGTAGACGCAAGCGCAGGGACCGTGAAACTGATGGGTCAAGTGAGAGTATCTCTAGCAATAAAAAGTAAAAACATCCTTATAAACTAACCTTTAATAAAACTGATATGAGAACAAGCAGCTTGGCGACTAAAAATGAATATAACAAAGGCAATAACAACCTATATCTATTTACTGCTAAGATGAAAAGTTAAAACAATGTTGACTTACGCCATAATATTTATCAAAGATCTTATTAAGAAAGGCAATTACTAGAAATCGTACATGATAATCGAAGTCAAATTAATACTGGGTAAGAATAAAATCACGGAATTTGGTCTTTCAAATGATAACCTTATATCACCTGCCTGAGCAATGGTGATTCATCAGCATTCAAGGCTGTAACTGACTTTAATGATGGATAAAGCCGGTATGATGTTTCTGTTGTGAAGGAGAATTGCATCAATTGTGTCTCCAAGGGGTTGGTGTCACAGCTGAGAGTTCTGAAGACAAAAATGGAGGTTAGAAGATGAAGGTTACCACCATGGAGCATGTCTTCTTGTTGACATGCTCCAAGGTTGCCACCATGAAGCATGTCCTCTTGGTGACATGCTCCATGGTTGCCACCAAGGCCAGCATGTCTTCTTGGTGACATGCTCCAAGGTTGCCACCATGGAGCATGTCCTATGGGTGACATGCTCCAAGGTTACCACCATGGAGCATGTCCTCTTGGTGACATGTTCCAAGGTTGCCACCATGGGGCATGTCTTCTTGGTGACATGCTCCAAGGTTGCCACCATGAAGCATGTCCTCTTGGTGACATGTTCCAAGGTTGCCACCATGGGGCATGTCTTGGTAACATGTTCCAAGGTTGCCACCATGGAGCATGTCCTATTTGTTGCTCAAGTTGCTGTCTTAGACCACAACTCTGGGCACTTGGAAGGCCGCCTTCTTCAAGCTCTTGGGGTGCCATCAACTGCACTGAAGGCCAGCAAGAAATCATAGTGACAAACCAGAGATTTTTTAGCATCAGTTCATTTTTAATTTCCTCAAGATTTAAACCAATTTTTTATGCATGATAATGCTGGTATGCATGATACTTTGCTGGTCTACTCATAGGACTCAAAAATGAACTTGAAGGAGAGTCTAAAAAACTCCCTGCTTTGCCACTGAAGGCCACCAAGATGGCTGCCTTCTCTCCTCCTAGGAAGGTGAAGTGCTCCAGTAATCTGGGTACCTCCTAAGGTGCAGAGAATTTTCGGATTTAATGTTTGTATATTATTTTTCATGCTGAACTGGGATATGTTTTTCATGCTGAGATATGTTGTAATTATGGCTTGATTATTCTCTCAAATTATGACTTAGTTCAACTATTCCCATACTCTTCATTTATCTGTTTAACTCTGCAAGATGGATCCCTTCATTAAGAATATTTAGCACATCTTTTCTGTTAACTTAACAAAATATTTGGAATAAAACTTGGTTCAACTATTTCCATACTCTTCATTTATCTGTTTAACTTAGCAAGATGTATCCCTTCACTAAACATATTTAGGACATCTTTTCTGTTAACTTAGCAAAATATTTGGAATAAAACTTGGTTCAACTATTTCCATTCTCTTCATTTATCTGTTTAACTTAGCAAGATGGATCCCTTCATTAAACATATTTAGGACATCTTTTCTGTTAACTTAGCAAAATATTTGGAATAAAACTTGGTTCAATTATTCACATACTCTTCATTTATCTGTTTAACTCTGCAAGATAGATCCCTTCATTAAACATATTTAGGACATCTTTTCTGTTAACTTAACAAATTATTTGGAATAAAACTTGGTTCAATTATTCACATACTCTTCATTTATCTGTTTAACTCTGCAAGATAGATCCCTTCATTAAGCATATTTATTACATCTTTTCTGTTAGATTTAAAAAAATATTTGGAACAAAACAAATCTCGGGAAGGACAGTCTGGATCAGCCTGCAGCCTCTGCCTGGCCCCTGCAGCTGCTGCATGTCAAGCCTACAAAGATTAGTACGTCAAACGGGGTAATAAGGGACGGGCGAGGTAATAAGGGACGGGCGGGGTAATAAGGGAC
>NW_025940826.1:3723-4531 GCF_000764305.2 Hyalella azteca
GGGTAATAAGGGACAGGCGGGGTAATAAGGGACGGGCGGGGTAATAAGGGACGGGCGGGGTAATAAGGGATGGGCGGGGTAATGAGGGACGGGCGGGGTAATAAGAGACAGTCCTCCAACATTTCATAGAAATGCAGCAGCTAAAGTAATTGAAATACTGCAAAACTAAAAATAGCAGCATAATGTTCAACATTTTTAATACGTATCTATGTAGCATAAAGCAAGTTAATAAATCATACATTCACTGAAAAATCCCTGAGGATAAAGTATGAAAGATGAGATTTTGGAAAAGTCTGTACCGAAAACAAAATATTTGCTATATTAAAAACTTTTACTTACATAAAAGATACACACAGGTGGTGGCTTCAAAATGTGATTGACGGAATTGTGTAATGTATATATATTTTAGGTGTATTTATGTCATAATTATAAATATACTTTTATACGATACGATACGATAAACATCATATATTTTCTGGTGCACAATTACGGCAAAAATATTTCTGTTTCACAATTATTTAAAAAATAATTGGCAATTATAATTTAAATATTGAATTTAGATTATCTTTTGTTTGTTCTTTGAATTAACCTATATAAATTTCTCAATTTTTCAATCCTTGGTCCATATCTTGAAAAAAAAAGGATTAACTCTTTTACATTATGTGAGGTTTTGATATTAGAAATAGGAGATATATTATTAAAATTTATACTAACACATGAAATGTTCTCTGCAGTTGGTGCAATATGCATGCTGAACAGGGTTGAAAAATATGTACATACTTTCTGGCTGGTGCAGCATAAGCTTTAG
>NW_025940827.1:0-478 GCF_000764305.2 Hyalella azteca
TTGTTTTATCAAAACTGTTTTTTTTTCGAATTAAGCCTGAGAATGAAGCTATAGCCTAATCACGCGAATAATCGGTGGCCTTCAATCGATGGTCGACCGTCGATTTCCCACATCTGATTTTTAAAAATATAATTTTCAGTTAATGATATACTTCGTATATACATCGCATATCATTATACGAAGTATATACATTTGTCGTAATCCTCCATAACAGACTCCAGAAGATATATTTTTCCGTTCCTTTGTCTGCAGACGACACGACGCGTTCACCTCTTCCTTACTCCGTCGTCTACCGTGTAGGTGACTACCCTAACAAAATTTAGAGTCGCCCCAGCTTCTGGTACTCCAAATCAGAAGCTGACGCGTAGTAAAATTTCACTGGGTAACTCCTCGTTCATCGTTGTCATTTTGCTGATATTCATCATCTTAATTTGTCTAATTAGCTGATATTCATCATCTTAATTTGTCTAATGAGCTT
>NW_025940828.1:0-1350 GCF_000764305.2 Hyalella azteca
CAGAAAAATGGGTGGTGAAATACGGAAAAATGGTGGTGAAATACGGACAAATGGGTGGTGAAATACGGACAAATGGGTGGTGAAATACGGACAAACAGGTGGTGAAATATGGGCTGGAACATAAGGATTAATGGCAGTAAAATTGGGCGGGAACATAGGGACAAATGAACATTAAAATTGGGCGGGGATATAATGATAAATGACAGTAAAATTGGACAGGAACAAATGGGCAGTAATTGGGTGGTGCTTAGGAATGATTGCACGCTATATTGTTAAACAATTTGCAAACTCACGAATTAATTTTTTGAATATTTTGAATAACAATAATTGTACCAACTCTTGAACAATATTTTTTATTATTTTGAATAATAAAAACTTAACCGACTCACGAATACTTTTATAAATATATTGAATATTAAAAATTTTGCCGATCCATGTATAAATTTTACATGTACAGGGACCAGGGGACGCGGGGACGCCCAATTCCCCGAGCGACTGCCTCCCCAAACCCCCTTAAACCCCTTCCCCAACCCCTTAACTCATTAAGGAGTTAAAGGGTTAACCCTTAACTTAACCCCTTAACATATGATTTAAAATATTTTTACATATGTATAAATAAATATATTATATATTATGAAGCTATATATGAATATATCATATATATAATAGAAATATATAATATATTATCTGACTCTTTTAATCCCCCTACAGCAAGATTAATACTATGCTTGATTAGTCTAGTGAAACCAATAATCAGTTAACATAGTTAAGCATGATAGTTCAATTATCATAATTACTATCAATCAATTGAAACGTTATATCAATTATAATTATTATATCAATTATATATCAATTATAAAGAGAATGGGAGAGGCAGTCGACCCTGCGTAGCTCATCTAGATAATTTATATTTATTTATTTATTTATAATAATTTATAAATAAATATGTTATTAATAATACAAAAGTTCCACATACTCTAATAATGTATTATTTACAATCATGTTTTTAATGCTAATAAAGAACTTTGATTGTGTAGATGTGAAAATACAGATTTTGTACTTACATTTAATGTAGGAAAATATACATGAATCAATGCATACATGTTATCATAAAAATATATATATGTTTTTACATTCATGCTCATATTTTACATTTTTTACATATAGGGAAAAAACGTTTACCGAATTACCCTAAATTTCGAACAACCAAAATCCAGAGAAATTTAAAACAAAACAAGAAATTTTAACGGGAAAAAAATCTAGCGGGGTTTCCTGAGGGGAAACCCTCGGCCCCTAGCGGGTTTCCCGCCACAATTAATAATCTCAACAGGACTGTTGACGTTGGCAGTG
>NW_025940829.1:0-480 GCF_000764305.2 Hyalella azteca
ACGTTGTTTACATTTTTTGCGGGAACTCATCGCAACTGATTTCCGGACAAGCTTCGCTGCATCGTATTCCATCCAACGCACCGGAAACCTTACTTGTTTTCTAAATAGTTGGCCGAAGACTGAGAAATATATTAAATGCAAGAACTTCAATCTAAATGTGTCGGCAAGATCTTCTGAAGGCGAAAATTTGGCTACTTGAGCGTCGCCAAAGATCTTGAAATATTCATCCACTCTCTGCACAGTGGCCTACTTAAAATCTTATATGCCCTGCATCTGTGGAGGAGCTGAGCCTGTGAGCCAGGATGTCTTGCAGAGAATCCTTGATGCAGCAAAGAACTGTACCCAATGCTCCACAGGTACCGTAAAATGGGGTAACTTAGACCACTTTTTTTTTGTAAATGATGCCATTTTTTTACTAGCTAAATTAAACTTGAATTGAAACATGCAAAATACAGGTCTATACTCTAGCTTCACTCACCA
>NW_025940830.1:0-61517 GCF_000764305.2 Hyalella azteca
TCCGGAGTCTGCTAGTAGCGTGGGACCTGCCCTGGGACTGGCGTGCGCACTTGATAGTGAAGGTGAGCCATATGAGTTGTCATAGTTCTTGGCTCATGATCGAGGCGTGCGTGCTGCTGTCCTTGTAATCCTAAAAGAACCTTACATCCGCTAAAACTTCTATAAGTGATAACTTAGCTATAACTGATAACTTAATTATAACTATTACCTTATAACTATTACATTGTAATCGGTTCATAATATGACGGCATTAGCATAACAAAGTTGTGGAATAAACTTGGCTATTATGTCAGCACTTATAAGGGACAAAACTCTTCACTAGGACATTATTACGAGCATAATACAGCAGACACTTAATTCTGCTCAGTGTTGTCATTGAGCAAAGCTATAGATTCCACGATACAATAAATTTATGATATCTTTATTATGTACGTAACTCAGGCCTCGTCGAACTTATCTCGAGGTGCAGCTAGCTATAATAAATGCAGTACGTTTACACGATTTCTCGTTGGCCATAACTCAGTATTCCAGCTCATGAGAATGATGAACAATGAAAGATGCAATGTAATATAACAGCTGATATCATTCATATCAACACACGTCGTTTTGTTCGCATATGTATCCCATTAATGGTGTTCAGGGATTCCGCAAGGATCCCGGCCCCTTCTTAAAAAGCGCCGATTCCACCCTGGTGTCCTGCGGCCCTGAGAAGCAAGCAGATGCGTGGCGTGAATAAGTTGATTTCTTATTAGCAGACGGATGAACAAATTATAACGAATTCATTACTTCCATTCATTATATAAATAATGAAGTGGCTAAACTTGTATTCATTTACCTATATCAACGCAACATACTACTATTAATTCACAAAGATAAAGTCAAATTATTCTCTTGACTTGTTTTTCATGCGTGACCTAACCTCAACCCTAAATAGTTTCAGATTACCCTGTCCATTGAACCGTGAACTTAAATTCTAACACGATCCAGATGCCGATTCAAGAAAAAAAAAATATTTTTCAAATGCGATGCAAGATATCGGACTTAATTTAAACGTCTTAATTTACGCCACTTGGTACAGCGAGAACTAATGGGTCTCCCAACGGGCTTCGTCATCATCGCCTGCGTTATCACTGGAGCCTTTACAAGATAGGCCGATCAGTCAAACCAATCCGACGGCCAAACGTAATTGGTATCTGAAAAAATCAGACGATTGCTCACGAAAATATCAGAAAACTTTATTTATAATCAATGTGATCATATTTTGTCTCGAACTTGTTTCCCGCAACTAATAAGTGATTGATTTGGAAATTTCGATAGAACCTGTAATAATTTTAAAGCCCTGCATATGATGTTTGCCTTGAAGGTTACTGCAATTATTCTTTGCCATACCATTTAATTAACTGCAGCAAGAGGTAAGTCTTACTTAGAAGATTCTGAAGCATCAACCATATGCACCGGAGCAGATTACCAGAGAAGATCAAAGATTTGTACCAATCAATAATTGAGGATTAATGAAGAATGATTGATATCTATAAAGCATTGATGAATGTTTCTTTGAGCTTAAAAAATTGTAACTGAGTATTCATAGCATAACATAGACATTCCATCTTTAATATTACCATATTTGATGCAAATTACTTCGTTTGTAAAAGAAAAATTACTTGACAAAAAATTTTTCACTGTTTAATTTAGGGACAGTGGCAATGAGTGTTCCGTTATGATCGAATAATTCTGTGCACACGAATAAGCTTTGACCAATTACTAACACGCTTCGATACGTGGAGAAAATTGTGTCTATACTTCAATTTCGACATACTTTCATGGAAAATTCGAATATTCTGCAGCAGCAAAAGAACTAAATTTTATGTTTCATTGTTTTTTTTCGGTACATTTCAATTTACATAAAGTTAAAAATCGGACAACAAAAGTTTCCGGGATGTAAGGAAGCCTTATCATCGCCTTATCTCATCTTTTTCGTTTAGAAGGCTGCAAAATTTCATTTTAACGCTCGATATTTTTCAGCGGTTTATATTAAATGTGTTTGTAATTCATAAATCCAGGGACTTGGTTTCACTTGCAAAACTTGGTACTTGTAATAAACTTGGTTTTACTTGCAATCAGGTATGTAATCAGGGCCTTATCTGTTGCGCGCCTCATTAGATTTCAGTTCATGTCTTTAATTTGTCATGTTAATTGTATGAGTAATTAAAACATTGAGATGATTAATTATCACCGGTCAGGAACAATTACCTTCAATGAAACCAAGGTTTTAAGCTATTAAATTTGAGGCACCAACATGCGCAGCAAGAGAGTAGTGGTTGTTAGTTAAAACAGTCCTGCTTCTAAAAATGTATTTTTTAGTTTTAATTAACAATAAAAAAGTAACCATCGCGTTTAATTCGCCGACAGTTATCATTATCAACCAGAGAATGTAAATTTAGGAGCAGTCGGTTCGCTGAATTGATAATAATGGTATAATGAAGGTGGGCATCTTACAACTACGAAAAAAAGGAAACGTAAGGAACAGAAATGGATAAATGGTAGAGCGTCCTAATTTTAGTCGTGCCTAAAATTCCAACTTTTTTCTTTCATCAGCCCCCGGACTCCTAAAGGGACAGGAAAAGAAGAAATTTTGTGTTATCTACTGAGGATCTTAAACGATCACGAGGTTAACGTTGCGGTTACTTGCGATATAATCCTCAATAGTTTTGTAATTCTGTAGAATTTTTGAACTGTTAAGGACCAGCTGTTAGACTAATATCTCCTTTTTCACGGATTTATTATATCTGTACATTTTGTGGAGTCACTCCAATTGACGTAAAATGTCAATTTAGTTTGCCATTTAATTTGGATATTTTTGTAATTCTACCTTTTTAAGAATTGTGTTATCTTCGTACCTTATTGCTTGCAGTAGGAAGACAGCTGGGAAACGTGAATTATAATTTTGCATTGCTCTCTTGCAAGAACATCCAATTGAACATTAAACAGACATTTTTTAACTAAAATATCTACTCAGCCCACAGATGCATTTATCTTTGCCAATTTCATTTAATATAATGCTCGGAGATCATAAAATATTCACCTCTTCATATTCAAGATGACATTTTTCTACCCCAGATGTCTTGTCTAAATGCGCTAACGACTTGTGTGACGTAACACGAGTAGTTACAACGTTTCCCAACAGGGAAGAACTTTGTGGCTACAGCATCTTCAACATACTTCCCGAGCCTGAATACGACGAAGATGAAAATTTCGTAGCCTTAAAACGCGCGACGAGGTATTTATTTGCCTGAGGTTCGTAATGAAACCAACAAAACATCAGGTTATTGGTCGACTACAATAACATAAATAATTAAAGTGTCCAAAAGTATTCTGTACATATTGTGCACGCATTGCGCAAGCCACATTATTTTTACATGGAAAATGTTTTCTATGTAAACATGAGAGCTTCGTTGAAGACGGTCGAGGTTCGTTGTTCTATAAGTTCGTTGAGTAAGACGTAACAATACAGGGTCATCAATATTTAGCGTTACATTGTTTTTTTCAAAATCAATACACTCGCAAAACAGTCAAATGTCGACTGTTCTCCGGAAGGACCTAAAGTTGTCCCCATTCAAGCATGTCATAAAAACACCAACTGTCTGCTCAAGTTGTTGACAAAGGCCTCCAAAGATTCAAGATTCTTCTTTGCGGCATTCATGATGGCATGTTGCCAAACCTCGTCTTCAGTGATGAGAAGATATTCATTGTTGAACACCGCTTCAACTCCCAAAATGATCGAATTTGGTCGAAGAATGGGACGAAGGATCCCGTGTGGTGACTAGGAAGCAATGCCCGACCTCAGTGATGGTCTGGACAGCCGTAACAGAGTCCTCAAGGAGTCCCCTCTTTTTTGTTGACAAGGGGTGAAATTGAATCAGAAGAACTATCGAGATGCCATCCTTGTTGGTGCATTGTTGCCCTGGGCACGAAAGCACTTCAAAAAACGCCCCTGGTCGTTCCAGCACCATCCTGTGGGGAAATCGACTCAGGGGTGGCTGTCCGAGAATGTTCACCACTTCATTACCAAAGATGAATGGCCCCCATCGTCACCCGAACTGAATCCTCTGGATTTTGGGATCATACCTTGAGAGCAAGGTCTCGACCGTTCACCATGGCAGTTTGGACGCCCTAGAGGTCAAACTGCTGAAGGAGTGGGCCAAAATCCCGCAGAGTGTCATTCGCGACTCGTGTAAGGCTCTCTAAGCGTCTACAACTCGTTCGCTAAGCGTCTACAACTCGTTATTGATGCAGATGGTGGACATATTGAATGAAATTGTGGGAATTGTATCTCTGAACCTCTGCCTACATAAATACATTTTCAAACATTCACAATTGTGTTTCATTTCATAGTTCTAACCACTCAAAGTTGTAACGCTAAATATTGATGACCGTGTAAAGCTGACTGATATATTAGGTTGCGTCAAAGTTTGGTTAATGCATTATTTGGGTTCAAATTTTAATTGAAGCAAATATCTCATCATGCGTTATTGATTTTATTGTACCCTAATTTTCAAGCAGCTGAGATTTCATAAATGTTTCAGCATTGAGAGATATAGATTTTTCATGCGTTAAAAACGCGTGTTTCCTTTGATGTGCAGGGGTGACAATGCTGAGTGTTTATTTGGACTCTTTGTCGAGAGATAATTATAGCAAAGTTGTAATTCATTCAAATACGTCATGGAATAAGTGGGCCGTGAATTTCCACCTTAGAGTATGTGAAAGAATTCGAATTTTGATCTTAATTTTCAGTGAAATAAAGACTTGCGCAATACAACTAAATTAGAGGATTTGGGAATTGGAAACTTTCTTAGGGATCAAGAGAATACAGGTTTGCTAACGAAACCAATTAAGTAGTTCCGATACTAGTCGATTTGCAGAACCCTGTCTAAATCAGAAAAAAAGGTTCACATTTTCGAAGACATCTTTTTACTGCGAAATCTCTTGATGCAGTCATCACAGAAAGCATACTTTCACTGAAAGCATACTTTACAATGATTTCAATTTTTTGCAACATGTATTTTGAAATAATGTTCGTCTAAATTAACAGGAAATAAACAATTTTATATAGATATGAAAAAATGCATTTTTAATGCATTTGAATGCATATCCTTGATTGTTATTGAGCCAGGCTAATTCAATTGCGGAACTCAAGATTTTGAGTCTGTCAAAATTAACGCCGATGAAGAAAATCGCTCACAACCATATCATTTTGCGGCTCATACAGCATGAATTGCGGAAATTAATTATTTTAGGTCAATCTTTAATCGAAGATGTTGTCACGGTACCAAAGAGTGGCCTTCAAGCTCTGGGATCGAGTTGGATTTTTTCATTAAAAATAATCGGATTTTGCTTCCAATTTGCGAGTAGGAAAAAGGAAGCGATATAAAGATTTCAAATTTTACTGTCAAGAGAGCAGGTGGAGTGATGTTACGTGAGGATGCCGTGTGAGGTTGTCTTGGCAAGCTACTGTTGTGGTAGCAGGCTTTTGCCGGCTGCCACCTAATAGTGGACTGTAAATAAGTCTATGTAAAGTATTGCCCCTGCAGGTGTTATCGGTGCTCTCAGGCCCGGTTTATGCTCCTATAGTTGCAGTAGGTGTCCCAGGTAAGGTTGAAGCCCCCAGGTGGTATTGGTGCTCCCAGGTGTCGTTTGTGCGTAATGCCGAACATTTCGCACCAACTGCACAAATCGTATGTATTTCTAAATGGACAGAACTAAAAAATGCGGTATTTTCAAAACATTTTTGCGCAAAGTGACGTCAAGAAGTTGTACTTAACTTTGAGACAAACCGGAGGTTGCTTGAGTGGAGTTAGGCACCTTTCAATCCATTTACGTGAACATTGAATCGTACAAAATCATTTATTCAATGGGATCGTAGCGAATAATTACTCAGGGAACCAGATTATGAAGGAGTTTCGAAAAATCTTGCCTTGGAAAAGAATTAGCATGCAGCTATATGACATAACATAACATAACATAGTGATGTAGGCGCTGAAGCGTAGGCCTGATGTGGCCTTTCGCCGATTCTTTTCCTTTTCGTGCCTTGTTCACAGAAGATCTAAAATCGTGTCATTTGACCGGATCTTTTCATGACTGACGATAGTTTGAAGTAGCTACTAGACTTCCACCGGGTTCGATAAGGAACTAGACATTTCAAATCTGAACATATATTTGTCCATAGCCTTAACTAGTCTGTTCTTGAACGCGTTCATACTTGGAGCGCCAACGATGTCATCGGGGAGGCTGTTCCTCATGTCGGTGATTCGAAGCGAGAAAAAATTTTGGCGCGTGGAGAAGTTGCAGCGATAGTGATCGATAATCCTATCCCTCACAACAGATTCCATTAGCTTACAAACAACACTTGTCAGACTGACAGGGCGATAGTTGCCGGGGCTGCTTTTGTCACCTTTTTTGAACAATGGTGTTACTTGAGCTTCTTTCCAGTCGGACGGCAAAGTTCCTTCGTTCAAGGTTTTTTGAAAGAATACTATCAATGGGCCGGCCAGAACGGTTGCTAATTCTTTGAGCAATCTGGGATGGAAGCCATCTGGTCCACATGACTTGTTGAGATTTAGAGCTACCAGGCGCTTGAGAACCTCTTCTTCGTGTATTTCAAAACATATTAACTTCGAGCCGACTGGGCGCTCCTCAATATCTGGAATACTGTTCAAGTCCTCATCTGTGAACACACTGCTGAAGAACTGATTAAGAACGTTAGCCTTGCCTCCATCAGAGGAGATCTTTCGTTGGTTTACTTTCAAATCAGATATACCGTCCTTTGACTTACACTTCGAATTAGCGTACAAAAAGGAGGCTTTCGGATTCTTTTTTGCATTTTTAGCAACATTTTTTTCGAAGTTTTTCACTGCAGTGAGACAAACTTTTTTAGCTTGATTTCGAGCTCTGGCATACAGGTTATAATCAGACTCGCTGCGAGTTCGTAAATAACGCTTTTAGGCTTCTTTCTTGGTCTTTAGCTGAGTCTTAACTACACTGTTCATCCGCTGGGACTTGTTGACTCCTCCAAGAGTAATCTTGGGTACACAGGCATCAACTGCAGACATAACCGTGTCTTTGAGAAACGACCATGAATCAGCCACGCTCATGTCCTCAATACAGTTCGAAATATTCGCCGCATTCACCGTTCCACGGAGTTTATCATAGTCGCCCTTCGCAAAGTTCTGACAAGTGTCTGTTTCTACGACCACCTGATGGATTTGTACTGAGAGTCAGGGTGCTTATTGTTCCAAGTATGACTAAGGCAGGAGAAGTGAAACGCACGGTTAACACTAGAACTATTATAATAATAAACTGGCTCGGTGAGTACAGAAGGACGGGAATTGACAGGTACAGCACAAGTATTTGCCGGAGGAGCGGCTAGCAAGATGACGGCTAGGCAGTACCGCTACGACTGACGAGCGGTGCACAGATCGAGATATATATAGGCCTTAACAGGGACGACGTCACTGAGTGTGACTCTACCATGTGGGTACAGAACATGTTATAAGAGGGTGACGTATGATAACCTAGAGGGTGATAGAAGATCACCTGACAGTTCAAACGTTCACGCTTCCGAAGCGTCTTTTCTGCACAACACTTAATATTGAAAGACAATGATTGGTGTTGGCTTTTGCCCAACGGAGCCTCGTGGCGAAGCTCATCTATCATTGATTCTTCACTAGTAAACACAAGATCTAGAATATTTGGGGTCTGTTTACTCCTAAAATGGGTTGGCTTGGTGATGTTCTGGATTAAAAATGAGTCTCGCACAGACTCCAAGAACAAGGATGTTGGGTGATTCTCATCTCTTGGAGAAGATTCATCTGCCCAGTCTATTTCTGGATGGTTCTATCTTATCTATATTCTGGATGCTCCTATCCACATTATCCAAATCTTCTTGGTTCCTTACGTATGAATTGGATAAGTAATAATTGAATAAATTCTATATGGATTGGCGTTGAAGTGCGTAAGACAAGTCAAGGAATCAGCTTTATGAAACTCATTTGCAAAACAATCTTTATATATTGAGGGCTCAGTAATAAAGTGAAAACAACGCTATGCGCGTATAAACGCGGATTTATCGAAGGGATTTATTTCCCCATAAGTTGCGAATATTATATCGTAGAGGCACAGTAAAGTGCGTTAATTATCTAATCGGGCGAGTCTAAAGAGTCTTCCGAATGACGTTTTACATCATCGAACAAATATGATAGTGGATAAACTTGCAATTCTTGCATTTGTGTTATGCAAACCAGAAATTTTTTGTAAACTAAAAAACAAACAAGCATGATAAATTTATATCATTTTGCAATCAAAATTTTAGGTTCAGATAAAAGATCGCTTAGATTACCACCGACATGTTTTTATAGAAGGGTCAGTAAGATCGTCAAATTTTAACGAAAGTTCATGGCCACTTTTGATTTAATGAACACATTTTCAACTGAAATGGTAAAATTTTATCATGATTCTGTTTGTCGGTAATATTTACATGTTTGAGATCATTAACGAACTTCGGAGAACTTTATTCATTTACATAATTGCTATGAGTTCCTAATCGAATTATCCTGTCGACGATGCATTCTCACTTATATTGTACGAGGATTATTCTTGTTTTTGATGACCTGGACTGAGTTCCAACCCGTCTCGAACAACCAGTAAAATCACCTATGTTTTTCAAGCATCATTTAACCAAATGGCTAAACAGTTATCAAGAAGGTGCAGTTTATATGTGGTTGAGCGGTAGCAAATTGACGATGTGTTGTAGGTAACTAAGGTAGTATTGTATTGCAGATGACAAATGATGATGACAAATACGATGTTACTGCGTTACCAATTGACGAATTCATTACCAGTTCGTCAGTGTCGAGCAATATTATTCAGATGACAAGGGTTGATCAAAATGCAGGCTTAATGATGCAATTTTGATTTATTAATGCCATTTCGAATGTGACAACATGTTAGGCTTTATACAAAACAGCAAACAAATGAAACTTTTATTTCAGGGATGACTGGTCCAAAGCTTCATTTTCAAGTTATGGAGGCATTGATGTAAATAAGTACACGATACGCGTAAATATGATACCTACAACACAAAAAATTAGAATCGGGAAAACAACTTCGAAATAATTTCGAAGTTCAGAAAATTCAGTAGTTATGAGATAATCTTTCACTACTACGTTCAGCACTTTCAGTCTCGGGATTTATTGAGGTAGCTTTTCTCGACAGGCGCATCATGAGCTAACAAAAACGAAGGTGGAAAAAACGAAGGGTGGAAAAAATACAGTGAATATGGTATATAGGCTTAATATATTTATTGAAATAACTGGCACAAAACGTAGATTGAATCTATAGCCCAGGCTCCGGTTTGTAGGAACCTCTGACAGCGCACGCTCCGGCCACTGATGATGGTGAAGCTGTGGATGCACAACAAGAATGCAATTTTAATTATAAGTTATAGTTATAAGGTAATAGTTATAAGGTAATATTTATAATTAAGTTATCAGTTATAGCTAAGTTATCACTTATAGAAGTTTTAGCGGATGTAAGGTTCTTTTAGGATTACAAGGACAGCAGCACGCACACCGCCAGATCCGTGGCTCATATATGAATGGAGATCTTGACTAAAGATAATCGAAAGCACTTGAACAGGAATATTTAGTAAATACCTGAACATACGTGAACAGGTTGCTATCTGTTTGGCTGTAAATGAAAGCAGACCACATGAGCAGTCACGACCAAACACATGATCAAATTGTATCGTGCTGCTCCCAACAAAGAACTATTTGTATGCAAATTAACTCAAGTTTAAATTTCACTAATATTTCACTCAAATTTCGCACTAAATTTCAAATATATTCACTTAGACTAAGGCCTCTAAATCTAAAGAAGCGACCGGAACCGTGACCGGCTAGGCCGACTTCAACAACACAAGTGGAGACTAAGGCGCGACCTAAGAAGTCGGCTACGCCACTGCATATGGTCACGTCACATGCACATGAGTTGCATCGTTTTAGACATGAGTGACTAAAATGGTTCATGTTGAGTCCATAAGAAGTTCTGTTTACTTATAATGGTGGTTTTAGTTAAATTTAATGCGGGTGTATATTGAGATGCTATATCTGATGATTTTATTGTAGAAAGAAAGAATTA
Source organism: Hyalella azteca (assembly GCF_000764305.2). Lineage (NCBI taxonomy): Eukaryota > Metazoa > Arthropoda > Malacostraca > Amphipoda > Hyalellidae > Hyalella > Hyalella azteca. Next base: position 10,192 of record NW_025940830.1, read on the forward strand.
GTATCAGATGGCAGAATTTACTTCTTTATACACGCGCGATTGATGACCAGAGAATTCATTGAATTATATTATATAATCAAGGAGTGGAACTTTTCTTCAGATGACGGTAGACTGAAAGGCAAGTTTCAGGAAATAGTTTTTGTTTATTTACGACGTTTCGAATGCAACAAACATTCATTTTCAAGTAAGAAGAAGCATTAAACATTGAAATGTTGGTGGAAATAAGTACATAATATATGTAAATAGGATACAACAGTAAAATTTTGGACAAAAAATTACTCGGAAAATTCTTTCAGAGTTCAGACAAATCCGGTAGTCAGAAAACAGATAGCTGGAGTCCAATCTGTAGAGATGAGGGGTTCAGCTATCGCCGGTCGGTTGCTGTCAATGTTAAGCTCAAGATATTCATGGTTATGACGTATTTCTAATTATGCTAATAGAATCACTGGCATTAGAATGATACAGCTAAAATACATATCATCCCATCGGAAATAAATCAGTGTCGTGTTTACCGTTACATTATGAACGAAATATGTACAATCTAAGCGTCATAAATCAAAGCCAATCACTTGTTTAAAATCAAGAAATCAATTTAACTTCAACTTTGGAGAAAATAATGACAAACGATAGCTAAATTTTACCATAAATGTGAATAATATTAAATCGAATTGCAAAACGGCTATTCCTCCTTGGAATAAAACAAATCCTATAGGATGCTAGTTTTTCTCTACAATGCTTAGGTGATATTTATGATCAGTAGCTTGGAGCGAATAATAATCTTTTCAAGCAAGCGGTTTAGTCAATACTTTCAACCAAGTCACTCAAGGAGCATTCATATTGTTTCATTTTCAAGTTTAAGGTTATATAAACTTATATAAAATGCTGCGGGAGCCAACACGATCTCCCTTATAAGTTTAGCATGCTTCAAAGATTTTATGACACAATCAATTGCACTTTTGGTGTCGGTAATTTACTTGCTCAATTCCCCCCGTACTTAATAAATTAACTTTGTATAAATTATCAATGTAGCGTCCGCGACAATAAGATTCTGTGCCGTGTCGGTTTTTGAGTATAATAAGAATTGAGCAATAGTTTAATGCTCGTAAATGACCAAGTAAAATATGAAATGGCCTTCCCATAGCATACCGCAAGAAGTTTATACATACATATTTTTTATCTGTAAAGTTTACTGCCTTAAATCTAAACAAGAATGAACATTGCAGTTTCTGGGTCGCTCATCGATTAAGTTTTTCAATCATTATGAAATCAAATACATTACACCTATAGTAAAATGTTCGAATGAACGTTTTCAAGTGCTTATATTATCATAATAAATCACCTATCTAATAAAAATTGCATAAAAAGCGAATTCTCTGCACACACACAAGTTTTCACATGCGAAATTTCTATTGCTTTTCAACTCCATAATTATTATTATTATTTTTTTTAGTGCATAACAATAGAGCTCTCTGTTTGAAATTGTATGTAATGTGCACAGCAGGATAATCAATTAAACAAATAAGCTGAAACAATAAATTCAAATTTTCCAGAAAGAGTAATTAAATTGAGTGGAAAAATTTGATTAATTTATCTGAATAAAATTACAGAAAACAAGCATTTACTTTCCAATGGAATTTTAATTTCACGATACCCAGGAGCCAAGAAGAAAAAGTTTTCGTATATTCAAGATACCAATTCTCTCACTCTCAGGTGACACACATATAATTTCAGTGAAATTCTGTCAGAAGTAGCGATGACATGCAGCTTTGTCAATATGGTTGAATTTATATATTCAGCTGGTCAACAGATTCAGAAGCTTTGAGCATGATCTCCAGTTTGCATGTTGGGGCGGCCACAGTTTTCAAAATATCCATGTTTTTCTTGTCCTGGATGCAACCGTTGAAATATGTCACCTGACACCTACAAAATAATGCAGATAAAATTAGATTTCACTTTGCGAATGCCATGAAGGATATTATATCATAAATGATATACGATATATGAAAAGTTTACTAAATTTGTCATCAGAAATTTTTGGTGGGATGAATGTACCATGGAATTATCTTGACCAAAGTTTTGGTCATGACTATTACTGAGTATAAAATCAAACTATATCAGCCACCAAAATTGAGATTCTGCTAAATTTAATCGAATATAATTATAATCGGTTCAACTTACGTTGCTTTGTTGAAATGTGATAGATAAGCATCACACGGAGAGTCTATTTCTCGAGAAAAATCTAACTCAATTTTTCCAGTGAAATTTTCAATGATTGAACCCCATTCAGCAGGCGGTGCTGTAGCTGGGTCTAAATTCACTCGAATGGCTTTACGATCATCGTCCGTTAGGAACCTCGCCATTCTTCTTTCATCGTCCGTCAGGAACCTCGCCATTCTTTTTGCATCGTCCTCTGCTCGGAAACGTTAATCAACTTACATAAAATCGAATCGTAATAATAATTTTAACTCATTTATACGATGTAGCGTTTCCAAATGAATTAATGAGATCCGAAAGTACTAAAAAAATCCCTTCAAGAACTATTCAGAAAATTAATTTTCCATTGAGTATCAACTTATTCATGTGTGCCACGAACCGTTCTCCAGCAACCATGCTACACTTCTCTCTTTCTCGACGGCTTCCTTCAACTTTTTGTTGTCCCCGCAGCTCTTTAGTACTTCGGTCCATGTGTCAAAGTCGGCACCCGCCTTTTGCATGGCTTGGCGCAGTTCCTCCCAGCGATAGTTGAGGGAAGTCTTGTGTTCCTCAGAAGACAACTCCTTGATCACCCATACCAGAACGTTGCGCATCCTAAAAGAGTTAGAAAAGAGAAAGTTGCTGGAGCTAGATTCTGACAAATTCAAATATATCTTTTATTTGAAGTAAAGAATTTAAATATAAAGAATTTATTCTGTGTAATACACTTAAGCGAAAAATAGAGAAACCAAATTGGCCAAAAATTCGAATGGCTAAAGATCACACTCGGGTACTTGTAATACGCTATTGCGACAATATGGCGTACACATAAAATAATATTAGTAATTGCGTTTGCAAATGGGTTTTACTTGTAATCACCTATTTTAGTGTGGATAAGTGCCCACTTTTTAGCGGTTTTATCTAATCCTTCTTTTATAACTTGTCCTTGTCGAAGAGTAGACGTCGAAAGAAAAAACTGTTTGACTAAAATCTTGCGTGGAAGATTCATCGCAAGAAATTATCTTTATTATTGGCTTAAGGAAGAGCATTTCATATTAGTGCTTGTGATAACGCTGTTTTTAGGAATTGGATCGTTAGATGGTGTTTGATTTTCCGGTGTATTTTGTTAACGAACGAACGAATAAATATGAAACAGACTTTGGTCTTCATTCGTTCAATGCAGTTTCGGATTATTTTCTTGACACTATACACTTCTTGTTTCAGGAAGAAATGTCGATTATCCAATCCCGTTGTCAACTTTAAGCCGAAAAATACGGAAGATTGTTTCAAAACTCTATACATGGGTAATTTAGTTACCATAGTTAACAATGAAAATTAACTGTACGTTATTAGTTCTATTGAATTGGTTATTGTGAATAAATATCATATGGATAAACTAGATATCAACTAGTTCTTATCTCGATAGCAACTGTCTATTCCCTCGAAATTTTCGTTTGAAAATTTGTTATCAGGTTCGCAATTGAAGTAGAGGTTAAACCGCGAAAACATTCCTTTGGTGTTAACAATGCAATATCTTCTAATCTAATGAAAATGAGAGTTCAAGTTCTAATGAGAGTTCAAGTGTGAGTTTGCCTGAGTTTGAAGCCATAAACTAGCCATAAATAATGGCTATTTGGGCAAGCTGCTGATACAACCGTTGTGTCGGGACTTTAGCTAGATTTGAATTTTTTAGTGCTGAAATGATACCGCCATGCAAAACGGGGAGGTTGGACAGATTATTTGAAAATTAAAGTGGGATTTTCAACTTGGTTCGGGCAAGTTTTATTAAACTTGTTGAAATTGAAATTCACTTCGACTTTAAAACTCGTAGTTCAATGTGAGTTCCACGATAAATGAGAGTTATTACTGGTCGTTTTATACGATTCAGGATCACAGGATCCGTTGAACAGGTTTCGGGATTGCTTTAGACGAGGTGATGGGATTTTGGATGACAGACTGACTGGATTTACACAAAGTATAGGTAAATTTCCGAAAACTCTCAAGCAAGATTCGGAAAAATTGTGTTGAAATCATGTAACGACGGGCTTAGACGCAAGTTATTTAATAATTTTCGTGTATATATATGGGCATATTCTACTGGAAATCAATTTGTGTCAATTAAGTTTCTACAAGCTTTGAAACTTTGTCTGAGCGTGAGCTGTACCGAAAGAGTTTGCTGCCAAGTTTCTTCCATATACCTTCAATTTAACATACATCGATAGAAATTCGTTGTGTATATGTTAAATGTCTTCTTTTTCTGTAAGTTCATCGGAGTTTGTAAAGATAAATTTAATCCTCTTATTCAGGCTAAAATGCATAGGTAGATCCTTTTTAAATAACATGAATTGAACTTCGTGAGCCTATTTCGTTATTCGAATGGACCGAATGGTATCACACAGGAACGTGCCAAAGTCATCTCGTCATTATATATCAAAATTACCAAAGAAAAGGCCGCTTTCTAAAACTGTATTGCCGAAAAGTTGAGTTCATCAGTTACTTAACTTCATCCCTAATTTCCAGACAGTAAGAGTCACTGGTATATGGGTACTGAATAATTTGAAAATTAAATATTGAAGGAATTTTCTCACCGCAATGATAAATGGTATAAAATTTATGCTATTAAATCATGCTGCGCTGAGGAATTAGGCAAAATGTTGTTAACTGGTTTTGATTTACCTTGTCATTGGTTTCGGTCGCCACATCATGATAGATTCCAAGGTTTCACGCATGTCACACAGGCGACGCACTATGTATTTCGCTGCGAAGTATTCTTGAACGCTCTCATGTTGAAAAGAGCGGGTATTTCCTTTTTTTATCAGAACGATGTCAGCAGCCAGATGAGCGAGTGCACTTCCTGCAGCGTCATAGTTCTTCAACTCCTGGCGGCAAAGGCGTTCCAGCCGAGAAAGCTGTTCCTCTGAAATGGTGTTCATTTGACCATGAATTTGTTGCAATGCAAATTCTCCGATGACCACGAGCAAATCATCACTCAGCCTCTTGCAGTTGCAAATTCCCTGTCGCTGCAACAGAAACACCAGTAATTCTCTATATAAAACATAAAGATCTGGTGCAACATCTGTTACTTGAGTCGTTTTACCTAATCTGGGTTTATCCTTCAGAAGTTCTTGGCACAGATACTGCAAACTCACCGGCGACTGGAAACAATCTCGCACGTTCTTATTCAATTCATTAAAATTTTCAAGCAATTCTTTTTTTTCATCCTCAGAATGAGTTCTACTGTAGTTCCGTAGAAATGTTTTTTGATCATTCAAGTTTTCGATAGGCTTCATTCTGAAACCAGTTTCTTTCAGGCCTAACTTTTTGATGAGAGTTGAAAGTCCCAGCACCTTTTGTGAAATGGTTGATATGAGAACTTTGCACTCCGTGCACGGGACTTTCCTGAGTAAGTCCTCTATTACACGAGACGAGTCTCTGTTCATGTCATTGGATGCATAAACGAGGAACAATGTTTTTAGACTTAGGATTTCTTGAACAATCTCTGAAGCTCCTAGTTCGAGACACAGTTTACGAAGACAGTGTTCCACGACGTCCTCCACGCTGGTAGCTGCTCTGTCGGAGCAATCGTAGTAGATCAGTAGTTGAAACTTTGATAAATAATCAACCTTACTCGCTGCATCGTAGAACTGAAAAGTTAAATTTTCAAGTAACGCCGTTTTTCCACAGCCCAGTGCTCCAATGAGGATCACTACTTGCTCATGCTCAAAGCTCAAAAGTTGTCTTGAATCTACGGGTTGAGAAATAGGTGACTCAGGCTCGTTGTGTTCACCAAATTCAACATTCTCGAAGATATCCATTCCATGGAAAAAATTCGTTGACTGACTGATTTTAGTATCGAGCAATCCCTTCTTCATAAGAATACAGTTGAAGTATTCACAGCAAGCCCCATTCAGTTCAATTAAATTCGGAGTCTTTACGTGGCATAAATTTTCATTCTTTTCTTTCGGGACCTGATTGTCCTCGACGTGTGGCATGACTTTCGTTGTGACGATCTGATCGATTCTCTTTTTGATTTCTTCATGAACCTTATTTGCGTCTGATTCAGAAACCTCGTAAGTGATTGAGGACTTGGTTACCAATTGAATGAGAGCTGTTTTGATTTCTTCAACTTTTCCTTGGTCTTTTAGGTCACTGGTATTGTGCATTATCTTATTTCTGAGTACTTTAATTCGTTTGAACGAAGCGAAAGCTTCCTGCTCCTCCTTACTATCCTTCCGCGGTGAAATTTCATGAAAGGCACACATAAGACTGAATAGCAGCGTAACATCGAAGTCAGCTGAATTGGTGTTTACTTCTATCACTTTCTTCATGTCTTTGTGGTTGATCAGGCGCTTCCAATCATTCTTGGTGAGCGGTCTGTTAAGTTTCCTCTGTATATATTGTTCGTAAGTTTCTGCATCATCTTTATCGGGCGACGCCCACGCAACGACTTGCCGTAAGACGTCGGGCACGAGCTGCGTGACCGTAATGGTATTCCTGGAAACGATCTCGTCCTTTTCGGACAACTTAGATATCCCCACCTCAATCTTGTTGACAAAATCCATCTTGTTCTGCGCGAAAATGAAAGAAAAATCAGCGACGTGTTATCGTTATAATAATAGTTAATGTGAGCAGAATGACTCATTCCATGAGTGACAGTTTTATTTTGCCGCAATGTTTGGTTAACTCCCCAATAAAATAATTAAGTTTGTTTGAATCGTCCGTAATGGGAAATAACACATGAGTTTAGTCCGACTGAAATGACTGAAATGGAAATCTTGAAATATCAAAGATTCGTTGATTTAAGGTACACATTAATAAATAAAAATAAACATGTCTGGAATTTTATTCATCTAAGGAAAACAGACATTCCTGATACTTCATTTAGAAAGATTTTTAATTAGATTATACCTTAAGATGAATTTGCATCAAATCAAATTCATAAGTTGTCTATTAATAAATATGAAAAAAGAAATTCTGTCATAATTCTAGAACATTGTGTTGCATCAAGAATAATTAAAGAACATTGTCATTACGTCAGCTATTTTAATTCAACACCATTGGAAATCCTAGCAGAAATGTATCATTTATGAAGCACATAGCGCAGAGAACTACTATCAAATTTGTCGCCAAACAAGATAAGTTAATAGAGAACGTAACTTAACACTTCAAAATTTCAAATTTTCTATTTCGATGAGAAACGAATTAACAGACGTGTGAATTTCAATCTAACGTTCCTGAATATTTGATTCAGCTTCCCTCCAATATTAAACAAGAAAATTAACGTTGTAAATGGTTAAAACTCACTAGTGGGTTGAAGAGTTGTGCACTCTTCTACTGCGGCCAAGCAAGTGACGGAGGTAACGTGACGGAGTTACGGAGGCAAGATTTCTTATCAACATAAGAAAGTGATAAGAAGGGATGGTAAGCAAAACAGCGTTTAGTTTGTTATTAGCGCATTTTTTCATTTATGGAAAAAAGGCGCTATTGTGCTCGTCATGTCCGTTTGTCTGTCCGTCCGTCTGTTCGTGACTTCACGTTTTCGTCGACGAGAAAATGCGCTCTTGGTCACTCACTGCAGTGAGTACTGAGTTATATTTTTAAACTTTTGCTCGTCATGTCCGTCCGTCTGTCTTTCCGTGACTTCACGGACGGACGAGAAAATGCGCTCTCGGTAACTCACTGCAGTGAGTACTGCATTGATCTTCTTTGATCTTTTGATATGGATCAGCATTAAATAAAATTTTAAAACAAAAAAGTGTTATTGCATTCACTGAAACTATATGTACATTTAGGAACTGAAAACTGATGGGCTTAAATTTAGATAACTAAGCTTCGTGTTCGCTTATTGATTCAATTTCTGTAAGGTATTCATTAATTAACGGAAAATTGTATGCATATAACCGTCTTATTTTTATATTGCAAAAACACGATAAAATTGAAAAAATAATTTCCCTTCTTCTCCTGATTTTAGAAACTTGAAAAAAATTAAACGCTCCCTTCAGAACAGAGGAACCTCAAGCAGAATTCATGATGCTCATGATGAGGTGCTAGAAAACAATGACTAATATTGCACTCACGGGAGTGCAATATGTGATTCGCACTCATACGCATACATTACACTCACTTAAGTGTGTGCATGATAGAGTGATTGCTAGATTTCGGCAAGTTTGAAGTTATACAACAATAATTCATCTCATCATTGAGAAATATGACGCCCATATCTCTTCGCTAAAGAATTCGTGCGTCTGTCATTACAACTTGAGATCTTTTAAATTTCATACTGTGTTTTCTACGTTCGTTCATGGGTTGGTAAACCCATGTGTAGAGTTGTCTTAAAGTTCACCATAAAAACTTAGCAAATATTGGGATAACTTTAATTATAATACGATTAAAAGGAGTAGAGTAATACCAAGCCTAAATACGAGCTTTTTGCGTTTCTTTAATTTTACAAATCTAACCTCTCAGGACCTGAGACTTGCAGACTTGACTATCTAATCTTTTATCAGGGCTTGAATGTTCGAACAGATAATTTTTCACACATATGCATGATGTGTGATTCTCGCCTTGCTGCATTTTTCGTGTCCTTTCATTTCACATATAATGTAGTGATTATTTTAAATTTACAGTTTTTAATTAAACTACAAAAAAGCTTTTTCTTCTTTGATGTTATTTTTCAAGAAAAAACACTGAGTTCATAACAATTTCACCAGTTGTATGCAGGCCACTGCAGCGTTGAGCAGGCCACTGCATGGGTCATTTCATTGTGGTTCGGCACGCCACATTCAAGCAACTCGAAACCAGTAATTATTAAATTCACATAATTCAAGACTCATTGCGCGCAGGCAGGGAATTTTTTCTCATTTTAACCTCCTCCCGTTTTCAATTACGGGTGAATTCAGGCGGTTCGGCACGTTTTTTCCCCTGAATTTGTAACCATTAATTGTGGAATTAAATACTGTTTTCCTGCCCAGAGCGCGGTGGCGAGGATAATTTGTATATTTTTACTTACTTTGGTTACCAAGTCAAAATTAGAAGCAGTGCAGGAGCTGGGCCGGCGCCCGACCATGAGCATGATAGAAGCATGAGGGAAGCAGGAAGCCAGCAAGGATGTCCGCTTATTAAGGAGTTCAAAACGTTCTGCGTAAGGCCTTATTTGGGCGCTGGCGCTCGGCTGCAACGAATCAGTCCTGCCGGCCTCTGGCTATACTACTGGCTTTATGCTCTATTCATCATCTATACTCTCAATAGTCTGCAATAACACATTTATGAACATCATTCTATATTCTAGTAAAACTATTTTTTACAAAAACTCATTTACACGTTAAGACACTAAATATACAACATCAATAGCTTTATAAAGGGCAGAGCAAAGCGTAAAAATAGGATAAACATAATTAATGCAGGAGTCTTCAATCATAAGTCATATAAACGAGATTAAACGATATGTTATCTCCTTCCTTAACCACAAAATTCACAAACCCCATTAACCGTAGTAGAGAAAATCATATCATTATATTTCTGTGCAAGAAAGGAAGATTCTTCCATTCAAATCGAAACGTATACGAGGAACTAATATCAACCTAAGCTAAGCGTTGCCTCAACCGTCCTATCTGTTAAGGTAATACGTTTCAACAGCTTCAAATTAATTTCTGAATCAATATAAGAATGGGCTATGGCCGATTTTCATTTGGAATTTTCATCAACACATTAATTGTAAATCGAGAAATCCTCATAAAAATCAATAAAGTATGGCGTTGATTAAAAAACTATTTGATAACATAAATAAACAAATTTGATGGTCAAATTCATACTCGATTATTAATCTAATACCGAAGAATACAGCATGAGCTATCACGTTTACTAGACACCATTCAACAAACGAAAAGAACTGATGTAGATCACTTGATCTCGACATTGGAAAATTTATTTAAAATATGAAATACAGGTATTTACAACAGCTGAGTGCTATTTCACCGATTTAAAATTTATCATTATCTTGCACCACGTGCCAGCAATTCGTAATTGGATACCATTTAATTATTTCCGGCTTGGTGACGAGACGACACTTCTGAACAATATATTTCACTCCATGCCAGCAATTTGTAATTGAATACCGTGCAATTTATCAACAGAACTACAATTTTGCAGTCATCGTATGCCAACTAGGCCCCTTAGTTTTCAAAATAAACCAACATTTTTCATACATTTTCTTCAAGGTACCGTCTATTCAAGTTTGCGATAATGCTGTCAGTGTTGTACGAGGTTGTCACGCATGCACGCACAGAGGTGCCTCTGGTGGCAGACGTAGAAGAGTAGCCGCAAGGAAGGGGTGGTAGTTGGTGGATGAGTTGGACGCCAGATAGGTCGCCCCAGCTTACACGGGGCTATCTCACCGAGAAGAGGAGGACCGTTGGGGAGGAAAAGCAGGCGAAGATTATCCACAGTAGTGCTGTCAAAGAGGCCTGCGAGACAGAAATATTGATAAAAATAAGCAACAATATAGCAAGGAGCATAAGATGAGTTGAAACCAGCGAAACTCCATAAACAAAAAATTGAATTTGTTGAACTACTAAGGTACAAGCAAATGAAACTTTCTGTCTTAACACATTTCCGTCCTTTACAATTCACGTACACAGAAAAAAATTTAGGATGAAATCTTGTAAATTTCACTCTTGTTTTGATGCCATTTTCTTCTTTATTACTAGTAACATGTAAAATAAAAAATTTCTTATTCATTGCATTTGTCAATCAGGTGAATTATTAGAATCAAACCTGAAAATCATGCAAAAATTATGAATGAACAGAATGAATTTCAAACTTCAAGAAAGACCCATTAATTATTACAATGTACTTACTCGCCTGTACAACAGCTGACTGTTCCACGATGGGTTGCTGCAGCCTCCATTTCAGCTTCAACGTGGGGCTGCTCCCACCAGGTCATAACATGGCCTTTTGCCTCACACAGCTCTGAAATGCCATTCAAAATTAACGACAAGAATTGGCTCGACACAAAAGCTATCAGTGCTTAGAAATTAGAAATTATAGAAACATTCAAAAGAAATTCATTAAACTGAAGCACATAATATGAATTTTAATAAATTGATGCCAACAAGTTTCAGCACTGCACAGAGGCCATTTAACAACATAAGAGGAATAAGTCACGTGGCAACAAATAAAAAATGTTACAAATTCTGACTGTAAGTTCCTTTTTAATTATGTCATTGATACTACCAGGGTTTCAAGTGTCATTATGCAAGCCTGCACAGAATTTGCACTTTATTAAAATAAATATTCTTCAAATGGAATTCAGACCCACAGCCAAATACGGAATCCATTTGCCAAAAAATCCTTGGTAAACAGCTTTTTCAATATTTAATAGGGTAACATACCAAGAGAGTCTGCAAATAATATTGAATCACACTTCACAAAGATCATTTTATATCACCACCAATCACCAATATTAAATCATGTCAAAGCTAAACATATTGCACGATTTGAAACCAGCATATTCATATTGGATACCTGTACTTCACTAATATTTTTAAATCCACAACACAATCATGATATTTTCAAAACAAATTCTTCCATTACTGTGCTGTTTTACTGCAAAAAATTGTGTGATCAGATTGCTACATTATGATAGGAAATTATTTAGAAGTTTTTTTTTGTTTAAAATTCACGCTTTACCTTAGTACACAGCAATTAATTTGACTTTGTAGCGAGGCCTGGCTGGGATATCTGCAGGAATTCTGCATTGCTGCATTGAGCTTCCTTTGACGCTTCCCCAGCCAGGAACTAGAAATTTTAAAAAATTAGGTGAAGTAATACTGCAGTTATTCTCATAATAACTGAAAGCAATTACTGTGCTCAGCACAGAAATAAATCACAAATAATAGTTTCAATTTCAGTCCCAATTAATTAATACCTGCAGACTGCAGGCTGAACTTCAAGGAGCTCAGCCAACTATAGGTAGCTTTTATAATGTCAGTCTCAGTCATTTTTAGTGAAAGCAATGTGACTGAGGGACTTTTTGTTAAAATAGATTCAATTTACCTGAACACAAATAAAAATATACACTGGCAGCATCTTATTTTATGTTTAAGCATTTGCTTCTGAATGGCTGAGATTTTCAATATGAAACTAAGTTAGGAGAGCATATGATAGGATTGGACAGGTGGTGACTCACGGTGGGTGGAAATTATCATTTTACAGTAGCAAATTTTATGCGGTCCAGAAGAAAAAAGGATCCTTTCTTTTAAAACTGGCTGATACTTCTAGTTTTGGATCAACAAGTGACTTTGCTGGATTGATTTTGAATAGAGGCTGCTCGCCGCTGCTGAGAGGCAACCATCAATACATGCATATTGGATATATGAATGATTAATGAATGGAACGATATGCAATTTGCATTATTTATTCCATCAACAGAAGATCAACTGACATGCATTATTAGTAAAACTACCTGCAGTCTTACCTTCACTAAACTCTAGACGATTGATTCAGAAGCCATCAGTCCCGCACTGCTGCAACTCAACTTCAGATGTTCGAACTAAGTTCGGCGGACCATCAACACTTAGGTACACAGTTATACTACAGTCACTACTAGACTATTGACACCATTGTCAATTCTTACGGATGACACATTCAGTTTCTTATGTAGTATGGTAAGCATATGGTGAGCATTGTGCTTGTTCCCATCGTAAGCGATGAACAACGTTCATGCAGTTTGCATCCAGAGGCACTACTACACCGCAGTACCCGCCAATATGACGCCATGACGAACTCAGACAAAGAACGCCGTTTGGCATTCGACTATTTTTAAGCATTTTCGCCTTGACAGGGTAAAATGATAATATTCAAATTTTTAGAACAGTCGTTCAAAAAATGCTTTCTTGAACTGAATAATTCATTAAAACGCTGAAAAATTATTTGACGTCTGACTGCACTTTGTAAATTTAAGTTATTGTCCGAACAATTGCTCAGAATACTCTCCAGCACTCTGAAATTTTAGGGTAAATCTTAAAATTTTCACTGCAATTCCTTCTTACAGTACGATTTGTGCCATAAATTGTTCTACTTTGGTTAATTGGAAAATTGTGGAGAAAAATAATAATATTCTGAGCACGGCTTAAAAAATAACTTTACTGACTGATTCGGATTATTTTATATATATATATTCCTGATCAATATATAAAGTTTATAACCTGTAACTAACTGTTTGATTTATTCCAGTATATCAGAGTTTTTCAGGAGGAAGATTGATCATTATAAATACAATATGGTATTATATGATAAAGATCACATGTGAAAAACATCTCTTTACGTTACAATTCCTCGTCTATTGCTTATCTATTCTTTGACAAGAAAGTTTTTTAATACATTTAGTTGCCACCGTATAATATGACGTACAAATCGTGAGCAAGTTAGTATGTGCTTTGCCATTGTTATGACGTATAGTTGTGATGCTATTTCAATAAATATAGTATACAAAACGTTTAAGTAAACCAGTTGTCAACATAGAGACTCATTCTCTCTCCCACTTCTTTCCAAACCCCCAATTCACCCCTATTGATATCCTGCTCTCACCCTGCCTCGACACGGACACGGACGGCAAGCCGTTGCCTATATATATGACGCTGTGAAATTCCTGCCAACATGCGACTGCTCCCTGTCTCGATTTTTAACAAGGGACAGTTTCCTGAGATTCCTGCTGCAATGCTGCTGCTAAACTGTTCTTCTGCCGTGAACGGCGCAGAATGCGTCTCCGAAATTTAACTGGGTAGGTTAGGCTAGATTAAGTTGGGTTGGGTTAGGTTAGGTTCCGTTACGTTTTTCCGTTTTGCCGTTTTAACAGAAAACGGGAGGATGTAAATACCCTTGCAACAGTGCAATGAGAAATAAAAATTAATTAGTTTGTTATATAATTCTTGGTTTCAAGTTAAGCAAAAAAGCGTGACGAAGCGGCTGAGCGGCCGTTTTAAGCGTTTAATTCAAAACGTATTTTCTTCCAAATTTCCATCCATCTTTCAATTTTTCAATGGTTTGTTAATTAAATGTCGTTTCGGCAACTTTCCTCATAGCAGAGACTGTTCGGAGGCTCTCTCTATCATTGTGCTCCAAGACTATTGGTGTCTCTGTTCATAAAGACGCTGTTATTGTTCGGTTTACAGTTGGTTGATTGTCAATAACGGCTTGCATTATTTCTCAAGTTGCGAGGGAAAAATTATGTCTTTCCCACGAGCATTATTACCCACAATTCTGAATTTTCTATGTATGCTTTTTGTGTTCAGCAAGTTACAGAAACAGGCATTGAAAGTAAATAACGTATTAATTCCATTCCATCCCTTCCTCCCACAACTGAGGAAGTGGGCAGGCTATCACATTGGCAGGCTCGGCCAGAGCTGCCCCCCGCTAAGGGGACGAACGCAATACGAACCGCTCAGTATAGCCTCCAGAGTAGGGACCAGACTCTCGTATATATAGCTGCCTGATTTAGGGTTGGACCAAATGTCGGGCCAAATGTCGGGATGTTGACCAAATGTCGGGCATAGAGAAGCTCAATAACGTGCTCCGTGAGTCCTAGTCGTTGCCTGTTTCAGAGTCAAAATCTCTTCTAAATTTTGTCAAGGTTACTACACTCACCACCAGAGTGATCCTGGACAACAAAAGACGGACGTGTAGCGCAGCTACAGTGACTGGCAAGGACAAATTTCGAGAATCGGCGATTGTTTTGAGCTTGATTTCCATTGAATAATTCTTTGTTTTAAAATGATAAGTCTGAATTTCAATTAAAATAATTTAGCTGCAGCTTGAACATTAGTTCATTCAATAATCAACGTAAATCATGTTTTTCCGCAAGTCAGTGGAACTAGACGGTCGAGCAATTTCGCTTGACGTGAGCTTCTGTCAAGATACGACGAGATAACAGGATATATTTGTTGTCGATATCACACGTAAAAATGACAGTCAATTCGTTTTGTGTGAACTTACCGACCTGACGTCTAAAAAACAGAAAGTAAGTTGAATATTACATTCTATTAAATTAGTCAATTTACACCCATTATTATCTGAAGGTTTCGTCATTGAAAACTTACCAAAATCACTCCATAACATTCATTAAATAATTTTTCCGCATGACTCTCTACTTGCTCACGGATTCGAGCACAACAGTTGGAAGTGAAGAAGAATCAGGATTCAGGTTTGAGTTTAGTAATTTATTAAGTATTATATTTTAAGTAATTAAATAATTCACATTAAATTCATTAAAAGATTTTATTTTTGTGAACTCCAATGCATGAAAATGTATCAATATACTATATATAACAATGCAACAATGTATCCCGATAATCGTCACAATTTGTCGCGCTAAATTGTCGCCTTTAACCAAGGGAGTTATGTTTATATAATCATTACATATTTTTATCGCGACAATTAATCTTCCATAGATAAACCACTGATCATCTCCGGATAACAACCTGAACCCACGCACATCTTTAATAAAAACTGCATTAGAGATTACGTATGAAGATTTGGTAGTTGCTAGTGATTATTTTATGGTGTACCAGACATTACGAAGAGAAACGCCCTGCAATTACTAAATGAATTTTATTTCAGTTCCTGAATTCAGGGATTTCGGTATGTTTCAAATCATTTATACTGATTGTTTATAACGGGAAGGAATTTATAATTTGTATTGGTTTGAGACAATTGTTAAAGTGAACATAATACTGCTGAGGAACTCGATTCTCATATGTCACAAATGAAGTCAATTCTAACCTATCTACGCAAAAATTTACTGAAACGGTACACGATTGATGTTATTGTCCTTTTGTTTGCTAAACCATGCAACTGGGAACTCGATAATTTTTAATGGATGAATTAAAGTCATTGAACAAGTGTTTTGTAGATGATTTCAGTCATATTTCCACTTATGGCTACCAAATAGCAAGATGCATGAGCTTAAGACTAAAGATTTTTAACGTAAAAATGGCATTATTCAAAAATTATGCATAAATTAAATGAAAGAATTTGTTTTCACTTGTATGTTCAAAATTTGCAAATTTATCGGCTAATGAAGCGATGCTCAAATCGAAGCTTTTATCTAACGAAATATTTGCACGATAAGAATTAATTAGGAAATTGTCCAGTGCGTTGTGACTTTCTGTGATAAAAACAAATCTGATGAACATTTTCAATGGTAATGAGACCAATGTTGAATGTTTTTAATGGGAATATTAGGAGCAAACCTTATACATATTATACCTCTGGGTTTTCAGGGGGCATAATTTTGCCAGCTAGGAGGTGTCAGGCCTCTACTTTCCTTCAGTTTCAAACCTGACGAGTTGCAAGAATTTTGGGTCTTGAATTAAAAAACATAGCACCGATTATTAGTTATGGACGTGTAAATTTCAAATCTTGCACTCTGTTACATAGGAAAAAAGAAGCTACCTAGCAGGCATCTAACGTTAATTGAAACAACGTTGATTTCAAGTTGAAAAGTTGATCAACCTAAATTGAACTTTGGATCAACGTCGAAATGTGACAAACACTCGAAGAAACGTAGAACAACCTAATTTAAACGTTGAAGTGACGTCGAGCGTCATACGTTGAATTTTGATCAATTTTCCAATTTTGATTCAACATTATCACACCGACATTGAATTATACATCCCTTCTGGAAAATTCTTTCAGAGTTCAGGCAACTCTGAAGTTGAAGGCAACTCTTTCAGGAACTTGAGGCGAATGAGCAGAGTCTTTTGAAGTCTGCCAATGCAGGCTCAAAAATATAAACAGAGAATATTTATTGCTGCAAAATATATGAAACTTGATTCAAACCTTCCAAATTACGCCATACGATGCCGCGAAAACTAATGGGGCTCACAACGGGCTTCGTCATCATCGCCTGTGTCATCACTGGAGCCTTTACAAGATAGGCCGATTTAATCAAACCAATCCGACGGCCAAAATAAAATTGATAACTGAAAAATCAGACAATTGCTCACGAAAAAAGTCAGACAATTCTATCTCTATCCAAAGAAAGCATATTTTGTGTCGAACTTTTTTCCCGCACTTAATAATTGATCGAATTCGAAATTTCAATAGGGCCTGCAATGATTTTCAAACCCTACACATGACATTTACGTTGAAGTTTTTTCAAAGATTCCAGCCCATACCGTTTAATTAACTGCAATAAAAAGTAATAATTAACTATAAGCAATAAGCAATTGCGATAAGCAAATAGATACAACAAGAAGATTCTGAAGCATCAAACATGTGCACATGTGCAGGCTACCAGAAATGATTAAAGATTTGTACAAATCAATCAATGATGATTGATGAAGAATGATTGGTATCAATCAATCATTGATAAATGTTTTATTGAGCATAAAACTAAAGCTGTCAAAATTTGTGGCGTAACATAGACATTCAAGCTGTTATCTCTAATGTTACAATATTTGGTACATTACTTAGTCCGTATGTAATAAAGCCTTTTCGGGAGGTAATGATGCCTTTTGCCTTATCATCGTCTTATCCGTATCGTTTCGAAGGCCATAAAATTAAATTTCAACGCATTCAGCGGATCATAAAATGTGTTTGTAATGCCTAAATCCAGGGACTTTAATGTATAATTTAATTTAATTGGTTTCAATTGCAATCAGGGAAGCAATCAGGAGCTTATCTGTTGCACACATCATTAGCTTTCAGTTCATGTCTTTAATTTGTCATGAAAATTGTAAGTGATTTAATCATTAATTTCATTAATTTCCATCGGTGTGAATCTATTACCATCAATGAAAGATGAAACCTTTGTTTTGAGCTATTATCGAATATTCATTGTCACTTTTGTATAATTTGCAGGTGAATAGGTAAAAAACGAGTTCACATTATTTTACGGCGCTTACATGATGTGCCTCTATTATCGAACAAACTTTTTTTAAAGTCATTTGTGGTTTGGTGCTTAACTAATAGCGTTCTTATATATGAATGCTCTCCTTCTACGTCACAAAGTCTTTGCCCCTCCAGTAATTTTATTATGGAAACATTATTTTAAGTGTTTCAGTGCTTTTAGAAATAGTACTTAATACGTAAGAAATAATTATGAAATTATATACACTCATTCCAAAGCTCATTGCACTATGACGAGGATATTAGCTATTCTCACTTTTTCCTCCTTCCGTTTTAAATTATAACTTTAAACGGATATATTCCGCAGCATCGTTTTTCCCCCTGTTTTGTAACTAATAACTATGAAATAAAGTAAATAGTTTTTAGGAGGAGGATATTTACATCCTCCCGTTTTCAGTTGAAACGGTAAAACGGAAGAAACGTAACCTAACCTAACCTGTCTTGACCTACCCTAACCTAACCTAAGCAGGTAAAAATATAAAAATTATCTTCCCCACAGTACATTGGGCAGGAAAAACTGAATTTAATTACATAATTATTGGTACAATTTGAGGAAAAAGATCGTGCCGGACCGCCAGAATTTAACCATTTTACCGTTTTAATTGAAAACGAAACGAGGAGGTTAGAGTGAGAAAAGCATCCTTGCCTGCGCGCAATGATCACTGAAATGACTGTATTTAATTTCATAATTATTGGTTACGAGTTGATTGAATGTCGCGTGCCAAACCAGAATGGCTCGCGCAGTACCCCACGAAACGCTCGCGCTCTTTTGTCGAATTATTACAATGTAACTGGTTCAATTGTTATGCTCCGCGGTGTTTTTTCCTGAAAAAAAAAAACATTACAAAAGAAGTAGCTTCGCTGGCGTTTAATTAAAGACACTAAATTTTAAATGATTACAACACTATAGATAAGATGAACGGACAAGTAAAATGCTGCAAGGATAGAATCTCACATCATGCAGACGTGTGGGAAATTATCAGTTTGAACAATTAAGCTCTAATAAGAGATTAGATAGTCAAGGCTGCAAGTCTCATGTCCTGAGAGGTTGCATTTGTAAAAGTGTGGAAACGAAATAAGTTCATGTTATTATTTGGAATTGCTGTAGTCCTAGTCCTCATATTATGATAATTGCAGTTATCCCGATATTTGCTAAATTTTTATGAACTATAAGACAACTCAACACATGGGTTTACGACCCATGAACGAACAGGGAAAATTGTATGGAAATTGAGAGATCTCAATTTGGACTGACAGGTGCAAGAATTTGTTTTAAGCGGAAATATATGAGCGTCATATTTCTCAAAGATTGTATGTTGTACTGACAAACTTACTGAAATCTATCAATAACTCTATCGTACGTTACGCCAACATGAGTGTAATGTTACTAATGTATGAGTTTGTATCATACATTACACTCAAGTGAGTGTAATATCAGTCATTGTTTCCTGCACCTCATCATGAGTTGTGCTCGAGGTTTTTTCTTTATGTTTAGTACTTCAACTTTTTAAGTCAAGAGATGAAGGGAAACACTTTTTTTAATTATAATCGCATTTTTGCAGTATAGAAAGGGAACCTGAATTTGAATACAATTTTACGTTAATTAATACATTACACAAATAAAAGGGATAAGTGTGCACAAATCTTGGATATCTATATCAAGCCCACAAATTTTCAATATTCTGCGTTTATATAGTTTCAGCGAAGGCAATTACATTTTTTAATTTAATGCGGATTCATTCAACAATATTTATTGAATGCTGATTCATTATCAAGAGATCAAAAAAGCTTCAACAATAAACTGAACGATGTTTTACTTAACATCCCTTATCGCTTTCCTATGTTGATAAGAAAGAGATGCGAGTGCAATATATAATTTCAAAGTGTAATACTCAACTTTCATTTAATTTTTTTACCATCACCAGGTTTGAAAGTTCACAAAAGGAGTTGATCATCAATTTTATGTGTGTCACCGCCAACGATATCTTCTCTTATCTCATCGTATCTTGACAGCAGTTCACGCCAGGCTCAGATGCTCGACCGTTAACTTCCACAGATTTACTGAAAAACATAATTAACATTGACTAATATTTAGACTTATCACCTTACTCAAGGTGCATCACGCTCATAATAAACGCGTTTATACGAAGCTACCGCGTTATCAATTGAAGAAATCGTTACTGATATATGTACCATCTTCACAGTAACGAATTCGTCAATTTGAAACGCAGTAACTTCGTGTAAACGCTTTTGTAATTTGCATTACAATACTTTCCAACGACACATCGTCAATTTGCAAAATCTCTAACCATATTTAAATGGTACCTTCGTAGTAAGTCTTTGGCCATTTGGTAAAATGATGCTTGAAAAGCAACGTATATAGCAATGCGAACTGAGTACAGTTGCGTTTTGACCTTTAAGCAGAGCGATTCTATTATTTTAATGCACTAGTCATTGACAACATAATACACTTGCATGCAACTAAACAGAGTTCGTTTGAACTAGATCCAGTGTAAAGTCGCAATACGTATTCAATTATAGGCCAGTTTTTACGATCACATGGATTTGCACCTCGCGCTAGCTAATCCATCAAATACTGCTACAGTAAGCCGAGCACGTAATCCTTAACAAAATTTAGAGCCGAGGGCGGCTCTGGATTAAGTACCGCCTAGGACTCGGGGAGCATAGTCCACCAGCATCCCTATGTCCGCGTTTTGGTCTACTTTCCGGTCCCCGAATCAGACGGCTACCAGAGCCTGGTCCTTATTTTGGCGGCCGTTGAGCGGTACGTATCAAGGTCGTCCCCGTATTCGGGGAAGGTCTGGCCGAGTCTGAAATATTGCCAAAAAAAATCCCCCCCCTTCCTCCCACTGTGGAGGAAGGAAGGGGGGGAGGACAAGGCAATTCTTCTCCTCCCCACCCTCTTCCTCCAGAGGGAGGAAGGGAGGGGAAGTTGAATACACAACTACACGAGTTTATTTTCAATATCTTTTTCGACTCGTTGAAGATCATGATGATACAAGAAAATTCTGAACACTATTTGATGGTGTACTAGTGCAAAATATGTTCCACCAACACACATAAAAATGTTAGGAACCTATTTCTAGCCGAAAACATGCGCGTTCAGTCTAACTCGATATTTTTACTCTCTCCAACACAAGTTCGAGTAAAGCTTCAGCATTCAATTTTGAACCTAAATACAACACAGATGGATAAGAATTTCCTTTACCCGCATCAAAATAGTAAAACCTTAGAGGCTATATCACTCACTATCGCACAAGTTTTTTTTTCAATTCAAAAGCACGCTACGAGTAGTTCAAATTTCATTTTCATTCTCATTCAATATTCTTTTATCAAGCGCATACAACGAGTAAGTTAATTCTCTTTTCATCACCAGTTCAACACTCAGCGAATCAGGTGACCACAGAACCATTTCCTACACCCTCAGCACAAATGACCAACAAAAATTATTGTACATTTCATGTTTGAAAATTGTATCAACTAACAGGTTGTATCACAATCGCATAATCGGTTCATCAATTGAAGATCGCGTAAGAATCAGCATAATTTTGATACTGCGGATTCCGGGCACAAGACCATTACGCCAATATTTAATTCCTTTTATAATCTACAACTTACCAATAGCAAAATACGGCATAACACGATACCTCGTATATCATTAATGGAAACAGAGAAAGCGAACTTTTGGTTAATAAAACACTCATTCAATATTCTCTTACAGCACATCTTACGTAGAAGCTACTCATCTTTCAGCAGAAATACTTGAACTAAATGAACACTCACGAAAATAAAATACATATATAGGTGGCCAGATAATTCTTTCCTACACCATCAGCAAAACTGGCAAATGAAAAATATGGTTCATTTCATGTTTGCAAATTGACTATATAAATATTTACAGCACCGTTCACTTGGCCAGGCATGTTTGGCACTTGGCTTTTATGCACGTTTATTCCAGGCATTTATTATAATTAAAGGAGCCTGACGGCTTTGGAAAAAACGCCGTGTATTGGAGAATTGAAAGTGGCATTGCATAGCCTCGGTGAGGGTCTTGGAGTGGCCGAAATGCCGTTTAGAGTCTTCGGCACTTTCTTGCACTTCCGAAGTTGAAGTTGAAGATTCATTCTGTTTCAGAGGCACTGGTCGTTGTCGGACGCGGTTGTTTCTGCCTCCCTCCCACTGGAGTAACTTTTTTAGCGCACTCATGATTGCTTGGTTTACTTCACTTGACAGATATCATTGACGAATCTCGTTTTCTTGAGAGCGACTGTAAAATACGTAAGAAAATAACTGCCTGGGCTTCCAATAAACTGACATGATCAAAATAGCGTTAAAACATCTCTGTAAGAAATTGTCAATCCAAAAGGTATATAGCGGATCTAGTGATTGAGCCAACTATAGGAATAGTAAGGAATAAGGAGCAGATCGCGCTCGTATGTGAGCCACGCTTTGAAAGTCCAGCGCTACAACCGCATTTCAAGCTATTGCAGTGCCAGGAGCGTGCGTAATTTGCAAATTACGATAATAACGATTACTATTCCCTGCAAATTCGTAAAAAGCCTAGATTCGTAGATACAAATATGCGATCAGCTCAAATTCCGCCGATTACCAAAATTCGTTTTTAGAGACGCAAACAACCATGACTCACAAGGTGCAGTAACACTCGTGTGATGTCTTCTTTAAACGTCTGAATCAATTGTTATTTTCACAATAACAAAAGGAACTCTAATTGCGCGTCAAGAGCAACCTTAGATGCCATTATAAAAGCTTACCGTTTCACTGGGCTTCACCGATATATAGATGAAAAAAATTTCCATTAGAAATCAACCCTATCAAAAATGTTCTATTCAAGGCGTTTGTTTGTTCATCCACTAGGGAAAAAACTAGGAACTTTAAACAGTAGAAGTCGCTACTTTCGTAGTTAAACAGGGCACCAAGTTTCCTACTCTTCTAGATTGCAATTTTCATTGTATGTCAACATGGTTTCAGTAATATTTTTTTTAATAACTTACCTATTTCCTCTCGTATGTTTCGTGATTTTTGAAGCTTTCCTTGGTTTTTTGGCGTCGAGCATCCATACCACTGAACAAGAGCAATGTCCTTGAAGAAGCTTCAACATTTCACTTATAGTGGACTGAAGCGACGGCAGCTCCGCCCCAGCCAGCCTATCCATCTGATAAAATGTTGAAAATGTCTTAACCCGTAAATATAAGTCACATAGTATTGTTAAAAAAAAAACTTGCTACTCAATTTCCAGATTTCTGGAAGAGTGTCGTGTTTGGTCGCCATAAGTAAATTTTTAACATCTCCGGAATTCTTCTCAAACATAATATATTAGCTTACAATGTAATTGATTATGAAATCTTAGCAGCAAAATTTACGACTGTGTTACATTTAGTGTGAATCAAAGATCACTGGGTAAATACTCGATGAACTGCTACTGCTATCTGGCAGGAACAACCAGATTGTAT
Source organism: Hyalella azteca (assembly GCF_000764305.2). Lineage (NCBI taxonomy): Eukaryota > Metazoa > Arthropoda > Malacostraca > Amphipoda > Hyalellidae > Hyalella > Hyalella azteca. Next base: position 33,783 of record NW_025940830.1, read on the forward strand.
TTCTGTACTTTGAACCGACACAACTGAATCCCACACAGTTTTGTGTTTTACAGACCATTCCATATTTACCCTTTTAATTTTTTTCTTCTACTGGGATAGCCAAGTGCATGCCAGAGCTATCGTCAGGTGTCCTTTGCTCACTCTGTTCACAAGTAAGTAGGGATGTCTGACTATTCCCCAGTCGCAACACATTCGTCGGATGCTGCAGTTTCATATGGGTCAGTACACAAGGTTCCGATTGCTTCCTTCGCATCTTGAGAGCAAGTTGAAGGGAGAAGGCTTCCTGTCTTCGTCTACGCTTCTGTTAAGATGTGAGCTCCAAATAGATGATCACTCATGACTGCTCAGCAAGAGTATCATGATAAGTTTTTTCCTGCTTTATAAAAGTTTAGAAACATGTGTTGAACATTATTCTCAAATAAGCAAGAAACCTAAAAAAAAATTTATATACAAGCTAGGCTACAATCCTAAGCCAGAACAAATTCATAACACCTAAAGTGGTGAGTTTGCACATTCACCATTCATAGCTAAAACTTCATTATAATTGTATCACGATCTTATTTCTGAGTGCATGTGAGGTGGAAATAATTCATGAGAATGGCACTCAAATGACTGTCTCAATGGTCAATTTCATTAGTGCTGTTAAATATTCAACATGGATTCCATATGGAAATAATGATTTTGATTGAAAACATGGGAATGTTTAAAGTAAGCAGCTAATAAGCTGGAGGAGGCACCAAGCAATGAAAAAAACGTGGTGCCAATACAGGGCATGGCTATGCACCTGAAATTTACACACAAGTCATATTATATTTATTTGAACCTTTCTGTATGTGAACCACAGCCCAATAAATAGTGATGCACAAATAGGTCATTTTTTACTTCAACAGTACATATATACATGAAACAATTATTGAGATAATACTGTGACACCGTTTTGCATAAAAAATTGATTTCTAAGCAATTGATTTCTTAGAAAATTATGATTCCAAAAGAAACAAATATGTTGAGTTAACTGAATATAAATCAGCATTATTAGAGACACACTGACTGAACATTTTGGATCAATCTCCATGAGCTGCACCTGCATTGCTGACCAAACAAATTTCTAACCTAAGGTCTCTTCACTAACCAGTCAAGACCTAGGAGTGACCATGAGGGATTTGGAAATACTGAATTCACTACTGCTAACAAAGTCTTTATATAAATGACATTGTAGATGCAAATTGCCATTATTATGTACATTTTTCTGTGCATAAATACCTTATTAACAATTTTATTTATGTTGCCCTCCTTAAGCAACCTTTAAAAAACTTGGCTCTGGTATCGTTTTGTCACAAACTTGACTATTTCTTCATGCAGAATGTGGCTATCAGTCACATTAATTATTTTCATTTTAAATATGACTGAGATGGAACCTTTCTTACAATTCCATCATACTAAGCAAATATATATATATCTTGCTACTATAAGAAAACTACAAGACACCCAAGAACTTGCTCTCTTTCCATTAAAATCAAATTTATAATAAAATTTAAATCTAAAAAATAATCTATTGTACCAAAGGTTCAACATTTTCAATAAGAAGCATTTTTATACTCGTACCGAATTCTGTTCAAATTAGATAATTCAATTATTGACTACTCAAATTGAGTCTGATGTTAATTTTTACAAGCATTCCAACCTGTAAAGATATAACCTAAATACACATTGATCTATTAAAATATGGAGACATCATTGTATGCAACACTGAAAATTTGTCCTGATAAAATAGAATACATTAGGAGCATTTGTCTTCTTTGATTGATTGAGATTTCATTTAAATGACCCACACTCATGTAAGAATTGATGTAAATTGCCATGAGTCTCCACTTCCTATTACAACTCAGACTTCTCTAACCTATACTGGTAGTTTTTATTACTAGTAACCACTAACAGGTGCCTATACTAATACTCTAGTAACTTTATCACTATCAGTACCTATCATGAAGGTGCAATATTGAGTCAATATGGCCTAATGTCAACAATAATATATATGCCTCGATTCTCTACTTCCATCTGTTAATATCAAAAGCAATGTCACACACACACACACACACACACACACACACACACACACACACACACACATATATTATATATTCATACATATATTATGATTAGGTATTATATAGAGTATATGTAATTTTTTGAAAAGCTGATGGCTTAACTTCGAGGTTTCTTTGTGGAATTGATTTTAAAAAAATCTGCTCCACACATTAAGATTGACTAAACTCTAGCTATGAGTTAATATGGGATGACTCTGAATTCTGAACAGACATTTATAGACAGGTCTTTCTATCGGCAAGCTCCCATACTTGGCAGCGCTGTGCCAGTGTGCCATGACAGCACATCATCATCTAAAGTTGGTACAAAAAAGAGGAAAGCAAGGTCAGGCAAAATGGTGAATGAGATTCACTTGACCTTCCTTGTTACTATTTGAGCCCGTTCAGTAGAGTACTGGACCAGTATCATTCATAAATACCAGCATGGATTGAAGAATTGTCCTTCATAAGATATAGAACCACAAGATTGAAGTAGATCAGGAAAGTAGAAATGCATGATCTCTAAGAAAATATCTCAGTTGTCAGTTTCACCATGACTGTAAGTAACTGGTCTAGGAGGAGTGTTATTAGAGCAGAAAGTAAGGGGAACAATAATTTGTGGTCACATTGAAGATGAAAGCAGCCAAGAAGGGAAAATAAAGTACAAGAGAAAGTTATAGCTTATATCAATATTTTGAAAATTGATTATTTACTGAACAAATCCACATTTGATCATTTTTTGATTTATATATTGGATGTAAAACTAGGTTTTATTATGTTTTGCTAATATTTGGAACTGATTAGGTTTCAAGGCTGGAATGAGCTTGAATTTATGAACCAACCAGTAACCACTAAGTCACTAACCACCATAATGATGCTGATGCATTTCATAGTGGTTGTGGTTTAAATAAATAAATCATGGTGATTGGTGACAAATCAGAGATTTTTTTTAATTATTTCATTTTAATTTCTTCAATTACTCAAGATTTAAATCAATTATTATTTAATAATAATGCTAGTCTCCATGATACTTTACTGGTCTACATATAGGACTCGAAAATGAACTTGAGGTAGAGTGGTAGAATCAAAAACCTCTCTGCTTTGCCAGTGCCACCATTTCTAAAATACCGACCAGGCACAGAGCACTTAGACCTGAGGTAGTGTTACTGCAAGTGCAATAGCAGTCACTGCAGTTTCATATTAAGCAAAAATTTTGATATGCAACTAAAATTTGTGAATTTTTAAAATCTAAGACGATTGCACCCTAAAATTAATCAGCAATTATTTCAAATCACCATGACCGTTGACCGCCATTACCTGACCACCACGCGTCACGACTTACAAGTTACAACGGTTACGAATCCCTCTAACTTCTAAGACAAAGAGCTGTAGTATTAGTGATCCATCGTATTAACTAACATACAGATACATTTTCATTTCAACTTTCCAACTCACACAGATAAAATTCAAAATTGTTCCAACGACAGCCAGCCACCATCCGCAGCCATCTCATACTTGCCTTCCTTCTGTGTTCTGTACTAATCTGTAGTCGCTCTCACTCGTCGGCCTGCAAGCAGTGTTCCAATACTTCATCGGTTCAAGAAATTGGCATATACCTCCATTTCAATCTATTCATGTTTCATGAATATTGCTACACCACCATCACATAAATTTTAAAATATTTATCATATGAGTAAAATATTTATGATGCATTTGAAAGTATTCTTAGACCGAAATATATAACTTGAATAGTTTTTAGATGAGCTAATTACTACCGTGCAAAAAAACTACTGCTTGTGTTCAGGCACCTTTACTTAAATCTTCCACTTGAAGCAAATGAATATTTCTCAGTCTCCTGCATCAGAAGAAAAACAGATTAGCTGGATTCCATAAATACATACGCTTTCCTTACTATAATAGTCTGCATCACTCGAAGGCTTGAAATATTTAGACTACATTTCCTTATGTTCACGAACTGTTTTTTAGAATTCAAATAATAATTCACTTCTACTTCGAGTGATGCCGACAGACATGAATTTAGTTATTCATTTATTAATAAGAGATTAGTTATTTATATTTATTTCATATTCATTTAGCTATATTTAATTAGTTGAATAATTTCATCTTCTTTTCTACCTCTTTCATATAAATTTTAGTATAAAACCAAAGTAATATGGATTTTTGGTTTATTGATAATTGAAACGCTAGGTCGGTTGAATGCAAATGAACTGTTAACTGCTATCACCCAAAGAAATCGATATTACATACAATTGTGAGGCCTAGTCTGCCATTGAACCGATGCATAAAAATATTTGCTGAATATATCAGGGATCAATTTTAGGTTTATTTACAGGGATTGGGCATGCTCGTACTCAAACGTCTCCGAGGCTTCTGCCCGGGGCCTTCTGTCCAGGGCTTGATTTGCAGCACCTGGGCAGCGTGCAAGCTCGGTATAATTGGCCGAACCAACTCATGTAATACTCCTAGGCGACTATAAAGTTGGCATGGAGCTTCTGACTAGTTGCTGATCGCGGTCAGGTGGCCAAGCAGACCCTGAATAACTCTAACGCGAGCATAGCGACTCTGGGGCGGAGGCTGAAGCATACCTTGAATTTTGTTAGGGATGAGGTACCACCGATTTGAAGGACGTATTACGCACGACATCGAGCTTTTATCTTATCGTTGAATTATTATCTGGATTCAACGTGATCCTTACTCAGTTCTTTTTAGTAAACAAGGTGGCAACCTTTAATTGATCTGCTACACAACGCACAACTATATGATAATATACATAATTCTTTTCTGAACTCCTGTAATATAACCTCTAAATGAATTTAAGGTGTTGAACATAACACTTGATCAGAAGTTGAATGATCACTGGTCGAAAAAAGCAATTCAGAACTTTTAATTGGATAATCACGACTATATATTTATATATATGTTAGATCTGAACCGATGGCTATATGCTGGAGCACAGCCTTGGTTCCGGCATAGCTAACCTTACCTCATGTCGCAGAATAACATCGAAAACTTCGCGCTATTGACTGACTTATACAGAACGTACACTGTTAGAAAATCGACCGTAAAAAAACGTTCCCACCGGCGTTACAGTGGCCGGTTACTTACCGTTAATTTAAACGGCGGGAACGTTTTCCTGCACGAAAACGGTACGCCCGTTTTTGTACTCTACGGCTTCCTACAGTTTCTTTCATCCAGAATATTATAATCCGACATAGCGAGACATAAGAAGACATAGCGAGACATAAGACGTAGCGAGACATAAGGAGGCATAGCGAGACATAAGGAGACATAGCGAGACATAAGAAGACATAGCGAGACATAAGGAGACATGAAGAGATATAAGAAGACAGCGGGACATAAGAAGACATAGCGAGACATAAGGAGACATAGCGAGACATAAGGAGACATGAAGAGATATAAGAAGACAGCGAGGCATAAGGAGACATATAGCGAGAAATGAAGAGATATAAGAAGACAGCGGGACATAGGGAGACATAAGGAATTATGGCAAGACATAAGAAGACATGACGAGACATAGCGAGACATAAGGAGGCATAGCGAGACATGAGGAATTATGGCGAGACATAAGAAGACATGACGAGACATAGCGAGACATAGCGAGACATTAGGAATTATGGCAAGACATAAGACGTGACGAGACATAGCGAGACATAAGGAGGCATAGCGAGACATGAGGAATTATGGCGAGACATAAGAAGACATGACGAGACATAGCGAGACATAGCGAGACATTAGGAATTATGGCAAGACATAAGACGTGACGACACATAACGAGACATATGGAGACATAGCGAGACATGAGGAGACATAAGAAGACAGCGAGACATAGCGAAACACATGGAGACATAGCGAGGCATGATGAATAATAACGCAAGGAATTAGTTCAAATCTTTATTGGTTAAACTAAAATATTGTACGGACGCAACATCGCAGACTGTACGCATGTAAAAATAAATTCCACGGATATAGATGCATCTTCATTAATAAAAATAAAATAAAATCCGCAGTTTGACGCATCGTGAATATATTGATATGTAGAATATTACTGTTACATTACTATTAGAAACAAATGAAATCAGTAGAAAAATTAGCTACCACTCCAGTAAGAAATTTACATTAACGGCAACTTAAAACTAAAATGAATTCCATACAATTTTCATCTGAATCCAAATGGCGTACGAGTGCCGATAACAGGTCATCATTCCCGATATCAGTGATTATACCATATCAACGCAAGTGAGACGCAATATGCTCAAGTGGTCAAAAACCTCAACATTGAAATAAAAAGCGCTATAAAAAAATAACAGTCGACTTATGCAAAAAAATCTGAAAATCACAAGAGAGTCATCTAGGAGAAAATCTAGTTGCATGGAAACGTCCGTTGTAAGGAGAGGCAGTCGAAAGGGTGCTCAGTGGAGCGGAATGGTTCCCCCACATTCGAGACAAGCTGCGCTTGCGAAGGGCCCACCCTGAATGTGAAGAACCCAAGGTGCCTACAAAAGCACAAACGTTGCTGATCCAGCTCGGAGTGGTAGGGGCGCGGGAGCATTGCTTTCGCGGGGCGCCCTGGAGAGATGAGGCGGCCAGGATTCTGGGGAGGTGAGGCGGGCAGGACCCTGGGGAGGTGAGGCGGTCCGGACCCTGGAGAGGTGAGGCGGCCTGGATCCTGTTCTTCTTGGCGGTCCCTGCGGTGTTGGAGGCGATAATCCTGAGAAGGGTCCGTAAAGGCTCCACATAGGAGCCTGCTGACAGGCAGCCACCTACCAATACTTGGGCATTGAAATGACCAAAGCGGGAGAGCAGGGCTACCTTCACGAGTCTACACTGGAGGGGCAGAGACAATCGGGGAAGAATGAGCGTGGGTTTGGAGGGCGCGCTCCAGGAACTCAGCTGATCTTCGCCGTGGGGGTACCCTGGCTGCGTGGCTACTTTGCTTCTGTAGGTTCCGCGGTCGTGCCAAACAGCAGACATTCCCCAGTCGACACCTCTCCCACCTCTCCTCGTGGTCACTATTGGATGCACTCCTGCGGGTGGAGAATATAGGCTCGCAGAGTACCTGCAAAAATGATTTAATTTAGTTCAAAAAGTGATGCAGCCTCTACCTGGGAAAAGGACAACAACGAATTTCAAATCAATGAATGGAGGGCCTGAGGCCTTAGTATGATCACTATATCATAAACAGTAGATTGGATGAGAACATTTGTGAGAGCTGTTGCCACAATTAGCAGTGAAATCAGCCACTCGATTCGTTTTATCAATATTTGAATCCATCAAATGCCTATCTTATTCAATTTGGAGATTATGCCCAAATGAATAAAGTTTAAAATGCCTGAAATCGGCTTTAAAAATACATTAAAATACGTTATTGAAGCGGAAACTGCCGAGCATCAATATACAGAAGGAATCACAAACCTTTTCAGATACCACAGCTGCGCTGACTGCCTTCGGTTATTCGTTGTCTGAGGCGTAGTGGGAAGCGAGAAGCGTCACCAGTCCGTCCACGAGGCTCGACACCTCGCATTTGCTGACGGAACGACAGCGCTGCTCTGCGTGCTCTAATGACGGTCCTGAAGAGGGAAAATATGGGGTTAATACAATCAACCTCTGTTTTAATCATCATCGCACAAGATTATTCAAATATTGAAGCAGAATCAAGTCGACAGTTCACTATCATTTTTTTTCTCAGAGCTCAACTAATTTTCAGTGAATAGTGTCAATAAACTAGTGACATTTTTGACAATGTGCAGAATATAAAACAAGACAAAAAAAGCATGGGTCGTATGGCCTCTTTCATGGAAAACTCACATGAAGAGTTAGCTCCATCATCTCTACGTCTAAGGAATCCTGTCACAAGTCAGAGTGTGATGGCCATGATGATGCAGAGAAGTGCAGTAAGTACTGCAAAACTTCTTGTAGGGTTTTTCTGTCTCCACGCCCATTGCTGGCTCTGCAGGTGATTCAGCTGGAAAATAATTTTTGTGTTGTAAATAATTATGATAACTCTAATGCCAAAGTACAAAATTTGTAATTTAATTGAGAAATTATAAAACTAACTATACTGTTAGTGAGGTTTAATTCAACAAGCATTGCTAGAAAATACAATCACAATGCAATACACCTAAGTTTTCAATTTAAAGCATATTCTATGGATAGAGCATTGCATAAAATAATATAAAAACTTGAATTGTACAAGGTAATCAATACTCATGCACTCAATTGTTTAAGAAGACTCCTCCAGACTCTTGGATGTTTTTCAGCACTTCTAATGTATGGACTTTTAGGCAGAAATGCTCATGGGTGCTTCTCAATTTGAGCCCAGGTGCATTTCTTTTTCATTATGGATCATTCCTTGATGAATTTTTATGTAAACTTGAAAAATTATTTGCCTAATTGACAAATAAATTTCTTAAATAGTTCTTTTTTAAATTGAAGTGAGGGATAATGGACTGTAACAGCAATTATTCTGTGGCTTGTAATGAAATAAAATGTTGTGACATATATTAACAATGCAGACATGTGATGAGTTGCATCAAATGCAGGTTTTTATGCAAGTAAAGAACTGTCCTCAAATGAGGCACTTGAGAAACTGGAGAGCTGGGGCTAATTCAGATCAATAAAATCATGCTAATGTTTTTTGAATTGATTGGGAGCACAGAAAATAATGCAATTAATATTTATTTGTGAAACAGCAAAACATACACCAAGCAAATATTATTAGTCTTTTACAGATATACTTGTGCAGTGAAGAACTAAACAGAATTTTTAAAAACTAACTTAACTTGCTTGATGGATTTTGTTGGCATGAACTTCATTTGCCAAAACTTCAGCAATTGTCACACAATTTGTATCTTATCCTCATAATTATCCCATTGCCAATTTTTAGATATTTCTACTCTAGTATTTTAAATACAGGAATCATATTTTAGGTCAACATGTCAGATGCTCATAAATAAACTGAATTAACCCTTCCATTTTGGGCAGCATTGAGCATTGTCACCATATCAGTTGTGTCATGTTAAAATTTCTATTACTATATTATTATTAAAAATTAAGATTTATTTGGAAGAATAATTTAGATAAATACCACCTCTTAATTGTTCGGAGCTTTGAATTTCAACGTATTATCAATTATCCCTCCACCCCTACCTAGACTTTGAAGTAGAGAAGCTACTTCAGTCAAATATAGAAGTGTTGAATGTATTTCTTCATTATTAATAATAAATAAATTTTTAAATAGTCAACTAATCTTTTAATTAAGCAATAACTTATTTAGTCACTATACAAAGCAATACATTTTCAGTCACAAAAAAAACTGACTAAAAGTAGCTTTTTATGACTGAATAAAGTATTGCTTTATTTAGTGACTAAATAAGGGACTGCTTTATTAAAAGATTAGTTGATTAGTAAATAAGTAATTTGTTATTATTATTATAGCACTACATTCAACACTTCTATATATGACTGAAGTAGCCACTCTCTTTCTGTCTCAGGTAGGGCCCTAACTGGGAAATTGGGCAGAAGCCACCTGTGAATTGGATAATAATGCCTGTGGATCTGGCCAATTTTACCCATCCCAATGACATTTTCCAATTTTCTTTGGTGAAAAATTGGAAAAGCAGTTTAACTTATCCTGCAGCTTTTTAAAATAACCAGAGAAACAATTGTTTTCAGCTGCAGCTTTTTAAAATAACCAGTGAAACAATTGTTTTCAGCTGCAGCTTTTTAAAATAACCAGTGAAACAATTGTTTTCAGCTGCAATTTTTGAAAACTTTTGCGGGTGAAGTTCGGCCCAATATTCCAAATTGGGGTAGGGCTGGTAAGCCAATTGATGGTACATAAAAAGTCAAAGCTCTGAACAATTAATAGAAAATATTAATGTAAATTATTATTTTTAACTGAACCTTTATTGTTACTAATATTAGTAATTTTAGCATGTTATTATGATAATAATAGGGTAACAATACTGGATGCTTCACTTATTGATGAGTGGACAAAATTTGTTTCAAGTTGGCCAAACTGCCAACATTGTGATATAACCTGTGATTTTAATTTCAACCTGATCACAGAATTTAAAGTAACAAATTAGAAATATTTAGAAATTAGTGATGGGCTAAAAATGGTGATAGGTAAGGTTTAATTTTCAAGTTGTGCAATAATCTGCTGAAGTTTTGGCATATAAAATTGATGTAAACAAAACGTATCAACCAAGTTAAGTTAGTTATATAGTTCACTGGTTAACTGTAAAAGAGACTAATCAGAGTGGAACTCTAGGGTCGATGCGCCATCTAGGCTATATTCTATAATTTCATGAAACTGGCACACTCGTTTAACCAAAATGTCAGCAAGGTTTTAAAAGGAAGCTTCAGTTGCAAAAATTCCAATACAATTTGATATTCGGACCAGCTCATTTATTACCTCTCACAAAAATTACTTTGTGACTTGTGAGCAGTGTAAATCGGCAATGACAAATTGTCACTAAGCTGACTCAAGTCACAATTCGCCCAGGTCGCATCCCTCCTTAGCCCCTACTGCACCCAACTCGGCAAAGCTCTCAATAAAAACTATTAGAATTCCACAAGAATAGAAGCACTACATCCTGAAAGTATCAAAATATAATGAATAAGAGGTTGTTTCTTCTCGACCTCGCTGCAAAGTATCTCTAGCTGGCTCTAGTCTATAGAGTTCAGAAATCGACTGATGTCGAACCAACGCAACTGAAAGTTTTAACACTCAAAGAATAGGAGAACAAACATGAGCAACTCAACTGAATAACACACAATACCTTATCATTTGTACAAAAATCACAGCCAAACCACAAAAATTAGTATAAACCAGAATATCCTAATGCCCCCTACATTTTAATATCAATACCAATAAACTAAAGCATCCTACATCTCACGATGACTCAAGATGGCGTCTAGATATTAACTCGAACGATGACCGTGGCGCCATCTACCGCTGAAGTCCAACAAACCACGGTATATAACCTGAATGACCGGATTACGGTTAATGAACTTCAAAAACAAACGTGTACTGCACATTTTTCGCCCGTTTTTTTCTAACAGTGAATAAGTCACGAAAAGTAAAAGAATCGACGACAGGCCACATAAGGCGTACATTTCAGCGCAGACATCACTATGTTATGTTATGTTGACTACGTTCGTGAGGGATAAGTAAGATCAAATCAATTGTTGTATTGGACAAGTCAGACGCAATCGAAAATAATCAGAAAACATTACAAACGCAATCAATTGTTCGCGCCGACGTATTTAATCGCCGCCCTCATGCAAGCCGTGTTTGCTTGTTGAGATGCTAAAGGCAATGAGTCTACCAGCTATCTCAATCAATAGTCAGTTATGGAAAGATCGGGTTCAGAAGGTCGTTTCCTTTCTGAATATACAGGATATAACTCTTTCCATTACAAAGGACGAGAATCGGCAACAAGCCTTGGGCCTATTTCTTCAGTGCCGACAATTCTATTATATGACATCTGCGACCGGAGGAAGACAATCTAGCTTTATTTGTCCGAGAACTTCAATGCAATGCATTTGCCCCGAGTTATCAACTAACAAACACGCGTGGCCATTAAGGCCGGTGACTGATGTTTCTCCTCACGCAGAAACACATGTCACACTTAAACAAACTCACGCATAAACAAATGTGAGTTTTAGTTCATTTGAACATGTGAGTCACTGGGATCATCAATATTCCCGAGAATATTTGCTCGTTGACATGCTAATGACATTTACGACCTTGACAGCAAAAGAAAGACAAACGAACTTCGTTGGTCCGAGAATTAATGATCAATTTGATTAATAATTCTCGTCACGCATCAACAAATGTGAGTTTTAGTTCATATGAACTTCTGAGTCACTGCGGGCTTAATATTTTTTTACCCTTCATATTCCTTTAATATGTTCTTATTACTTATTCTTATCATCAATTATGAAACTATTGTTATATCATCAAGTTATATTCTCCGTCTGTGGCACAGATCGCTAAGGTGTGAGAAATTCACTTTTCATCACCATCAATTTGTACATATATTCTAAGTTACCTTCATTAATTCCATTTTTATTATTTAATTTGAAGAATAAGTGGATATTGGAAATCCTGGTTTCTGGAGCGGGTTGGTCAAAGTCGGAAGCTAGGCACGTTATCAAGTCCAGTCTCTGCAATACCGTATTCCGTATCATCAATACATACCGTATTTCGTGTCAATCTACCGTATTCAGCGAGAAGTGCAACTCTAATGTATCAATGAACCGTATTCAGCAAAAATGTTATCGTATTCAGCAAGAAGTGCGACTCTAATGTATCAAAATGCCGTATTCAGCAAAAAAATTTACCGTATTCAACAAGAATTTTACTGTTTTCAGCAAAATTTTTTACCGTATTCACTAAGAATTTTACCGTATTCAGCAAGAGTTTTGCCGTATTCAGCAAGAATTTTACTGTATTCAGCAATAATTTTACCGTATTCAGCAAAAATTTGACCGTATTCAGCAATAATTTTACCGTATTCAGCAAGAATTTTACCGTATTCAGCAAAAATTTTACCGTATTCAGCAATAATTTTACCGTATTCAGCAAGAATTTTACCGTATTCAGCAAAAATTTTACCGTATTCAGCAAGAAGTGCGACTCTAATGTATCAAAATGCCGTATTCAGCAAAAAATTTTACCGTATTCAACAAGAATTTTACTGTTTTCAGCAAGAATTTTCACCGTATTCACTAAGAATTTTACCGTAATCAGCAAGAATTTTACATTTTTACCGTATTCAGCAAGAATGTTACCGTATTCGGCAAGAATTTTACCGTATTAGACAAGAAGTGTGACACTAATGTATCAATAAACCGTATTCTGTATCATCGATATTGTAGAAGTTTTCAAATAGATTCATCATCTGAGCAACACCGAGCATCTTGCGGACAGTGTCCATAACAACATAAATGTTATGTTATGCTGTTATGGACACTCTGCAGCATAACAGCATAACTGTTATAAGCTGTGTAGCATAACAGCATAATTGTTATGTTAAGTTATGCAGACAGTTATAAGTCTAGCAGCTATTGCAAATCTACGTCAGTTTTGAAAAGATCTAGTCAAAAAACCGATTTTTATATCTCCTCCAAACCAGTCACAGGAAGATCAAAAATCGGCAACAAGCCATGGGCCCACTTCTTTTTAGCGCATTTTCTCATTTGTGGAAAAAATGCACTATTGTGATCGCCATGTCCGTCTGTCTGTCTGTCTGTCTGTCTGTCCGTCCGTCTGTCCGTCTGTCTGTCCGTCAGTCTGTCCGTCTGTCTGTCCGTCTGTTAATTCCGTGACTTCATATTTTCGTCGACGAGAAAATGCGCTCTCTGTCACTCACTGCAGTGAGTACTGAGTTATATTTTTTATTTATTTATTGAAGAAACTGTAAACCCCGATGGTTCGGGGAAAAGCTCTACATTGAATTGAAAAAAAAATTATCTACGGACGTACATAGCGCTGAGAGATATTATGTCTGTTAATTAAGAGTTATAGCAGGAGTATCGAAAAAGCGGTAACTGTTCAATGCACCATGCACCGTCTAAGAATCTTTAAATTATTTCTATTATCTTTTCAATATATTTGGTTCGTATGACTGATGTTTACTTCTCGTTCTATTAGATTGTTTTGCATTTTCTACATCAAATTTCCAAGTAATTTCCACATCTGTGCGAAGTTGAAGAGCGGTTAAGGTTCAAATCTTCAACGTAATTAAAATTTCGAATTCAGGATCTCTACTTGCAAATTAATTGTTTTGATATTTGTCAATATTTACTATCTAAATTTATTAGTGTTTTTGCTTATGCAGCTTGGCAACCCCTACCGTGCTAGCAACTATCACTTGTTTAAACATAATCTCAAGTTTATTTCTTTTTTGTCCACAGTATTAAAACTTTGTACTATTCTTTCTGTCTTAACATAAAACTTCTCACCCCTAGTACTCATTTCCGCTAGCTTTCTTCAATTGTTTTTCTTGCTAATAGTGACATCCAAACCGGGGAATAAAGCCGCTGGGCCTATACTTTCAAAAAAAAATTAAGAGATCGTAAGTTCATCAGCCAATAATTGACGGCCTATCGAGCAAAATCCACCAATCATAGACAAGAAAATAGGTCGTAAGTACTTACGTTCATTTAGCGAGTTTTGAAAGTATGGCCCCAGGTCGGTATGCAATTAAACCTTTATTTTTTCCGACACATTGACTACTGTTTCACAGTTGCCGATTCCGTTACGTCCTTCTTACAACTTTATAATAAATGCAATAACTACAACAATACTCAACCATGCATCATTGGTAAAACCGTGCGTCATGTTCTACTAACTAAAGTTTCTATTTTACATCAATTTACTTGCTGCTATATGGTAGCGGGCAGCTAAAAATTAATATTGTAGCTTTAACGTGTAACCAAGGCTTGAGAGGGTAAGGGGTAACCAAGACTTGAGAGGGTAAAGGGTAACCAAGGCTTGAGAGGGTAAGGGGAACCAAGGCTTGAGAGGGTAATGGGTAACCAACACTTGAGAGGGTAATGGCTGTCTCTTATACACATCTAGATGTGTATAAGAGACAGTAACAATGTTGTAACGTTGAATTTAAGTTGATAATACAACGTTGTTTCAACGTGTAGACTAGCAACGTTGTAACGTTGAATTTAAGTTGATAATACAGTGTTGTTTCAACGTCTGGACTCTAACGTCCTGACGACGTTGGATGCGAACACCACGCGACGCTGTCCCGTGTACAGCTGCTGCCTGCGGTGTAAAACAATCATGAAAATTTAACTAGATAATATAATAGAGTATAACTACATAATAAAATAAAGTATAACTAGATAATATATAGTAACGTTAAATATAATAAGATAATACATTTGAACATTAAATATACCTAGAAAATATACTATAGTAACATTAAATATAACAATATAACGTAATAAAATATATCAACATTGAATAAAACTAGATAATATAATGATATATAACTAGATAATATATATCAACAATAAATATAACTGGATAATATATACCGTATCAACGTTTAATATGACTAGAAAATAACGTTATATATAAACGTTATATATAACTAGATAATATATATCAACTATAAATATAATTAGATAATATACATCAACATATATTTGACTTGAGATAATATACATCAACATTAAACATAACTAGACAAAACATATCAACCTTAAATAAAACTGTAACTGTAATATCAACCTTAAATAAAACTGTAACTGTAATATCAACCTTAAATAAAACTGTAACTGTAATATCAACCTTAAATAAATGTTCGCAAGATCGATTAACTTACGGCAAAATTAAAGTTTAAAACAACGATTATCGCACCGAATTAACGCTCAATGTAATTGATATCAATTACTTGGTATCAATTAATGCTCAATGTAATTGATATCAATTACTTGGTATCAATTAATGCTCAATGTAATTGATATCAATTACTTGGTATCCATTAATGCTCAATGTTATTTGAATCAATTCCGGCTGGTAGTGAACTAGCTAATCAGGCTGCTTGTTTGCTACTTACCTAGACGGTTAACTATTCTATTAATTAGTGCACTATTTAATTGGGCTGCTAGTCTACTACTTAACTAGACAGTTAACTATTCTATTATATTAGTTAGTACATTAATAACTAGTTAACTAGAGCGTTAACTATTCCATTATATTAATTAGTACCCTAATAAGTAAGATAAATTAATAGTTCACTAGTACACTAGTTAAGCCGCTGGTGCACTAGTTAATTAGCCTGCCAGCTTGCTACTCAACTAGACGATTAACTATTATATTATATTAATTAGTACACTAATAAGTAAAATAAATTAATAGTAAACTAGTACACTAGTTAATCCTCTATTACACTCACCACGGCGGGAAGATGGTGAACTCTTCACCAGTTCTCGGCTGAACATCTTGCAGGAAGAAAACTAGCACCGAACATCTACTAGTCTCGGTAGATGAATGTTCGGTGGTAGAAGTAGAAACTGTTGTTGTATGTGAAGTTCTACAGTCACCATCACCATCACTAGCATCACTAACTAGTGTGGTGATAGCCGCGTTTCTAGGTAGTGGGTCCAGTCTAGAACTCAACCCGCTCACAACCACAACTAGGTGGGGTCTGGCGGGGTCTAGGGGGAGTTGGGTAGTCAAGGGGGCTAGTGGGACTTGAGGGGCTAGTGGGACTTGGGGGCTAGTGGGACTTGGGGGGCTAGTGGGACTTGGGGGGCTANGAAAACGTCTCTGAAAATCCAATATTTTTATTGTAATTTGCGAGAAAATCGGAAAAACTTTTCCCTTGACTTCCAGGGTAAGTTTTACTCCCAATCGGTAGGATTAGGCTTGTTCTAGGGTAGCTTTCTCGTGCTTCATGACGTTTATCTTCTGATTTAGGGCGAAGAATATATATTCCAGGGCAATTATTCTCAAGTTTAGGGTAATTACTCTCAGGTGTAGGGTAATTATTCTTCAACCACGGAAATTTCGTTTCCTTTTCATGGAGATTTGTTACTCCGTTAGGGTAATTGTTAACCATTTCAGGGTAACTCCGGGACTGATGTCGCCTTATGACGTCACGTGAAGACCAAACAGACAACGCGCGCTGCAGCTTAGCGGCCAAACCTCCTCTGTTGTAACGGTCGAAAGTAAATAAATATAAACAGTTTAATACTATTCATAGTATTATTTTCATAGTATACTGTATTTCATATTATATTCATAGTAAACCACTTTATCGTGAGCTATTCCTATAATTAATAAATGTAGATTTCGTATGAAATAATTAAGATTTCTTAACGGGTTGAGAATAATTACAAAATTAATAATACAAAAATTATTAATTGAAGTAAAGTATATTATTAAAAAAGAGCAAAACAGTACTTATATCATAATATGAAGTGTCAGTTTATACTAAAACATCTACAATATTTGGAAGATGACATTTACATTTTTTCAGAAATATCAACGATATTTAGTATATACCTGTTCAGTATATATATTATATATACACAAGGTTTTCAGACAACTTCAAATATATTTAAAATTAAAAGGAATAACTCAATTCTACGCCTGACCTTCTGATCCTTTTAGAAGCAGACTCCGGGGTCCGTTGCTCTTGGTTAACAGCGACGCGGGTTCGGCGAGAAGGAGTCCGGTGAACCTCGAGAACCCAGGACTTGAAAGTCGGGTCGTCTTGCTGGGGGTTGGTATAAGCTGGGTCGCTTGGTAGAGGTTGAAGGTGGTCGGGTTGCAAAAGTTCCGTAGGTTCGGGTTGCGCAGGTTTAAGTTGGCAGGGTTGCACAGGTTCAAGTTGGCAGGGTTACGCAGATTCCGGGGGATTGGGTTGCACAGGTTCCAAGAGATTGGGTTGCGCAGGTTCAAGTTGGCAGGGTTGGGAAGGTTTAAGTTGGCAGGGTTGCGCAGGTTCAAGTTGGCAGGGTTGCGCAGGTTCCGAAAGTTTGGGTTGCGCAGGTTCCGGGAGATTGGGTTGCACATGGCAGGGTTGCGCAGGTTCCGAAAGTTTGGGTTGCGCAGGTTCCGGGAGATTGGGTTGCACAGGTTCCAAGAGATTGGGTTGCGCAGGTTCAAGTTGGCAGGGTTGGGCAGGTTTAAGTTGGCACGGTTGCGCAGGTTCAAGTTGGCAGGGTTGCGTAGGTTGCGAAGGTTTGGGTTGCGCAGGTTCCGTGGGATTGGGTTGCGCAGTTTTCACGGGACCGCGCTGTGTTCCTGCGTTTTCTGCATAATCCTGCGAAGAACAGAATTTTCTGCCAAGCTGAGGTCCTGCAGAATCCACCGTCGGTAGAATTCTGGCATCAGCTGCATCGATGGTTCGGGATTCCGGGGGAAATTCTTGTTCAGTTTTGCTGACGGAAGATGTGGTAGAATTACCGAGTGATGCACGAGGGTGTTGGGGTAAGGCCAGTTGGTGGCATGGCACTTGAGGGACAGCTGGCGTCGGAGGATGTAGGATTAGGTTCCCGTCGGGTTCGATGGCCCGGGATGGGGTTGGTGTCGGAGGATGTAGGGTTAGGTTTCCGTCGGGTCCGGTGGCCCAGGATGGGGTTTGTTTAGGAGGATGTAGGGTTAGGTTCCCGTCGGGTTCGATGACCCGGGATGGGGTTGGTGTCGGAGGATGTAGGGTTAGGTTTCCGTCGGGTCCGGTGGCCCAGGATGGGGTTGGTTTAGGAGGATGTAGGGTTAGGTTCTCGTCGTGTCCAGTGGCCCAGGGTAGGGTTGGTTCCAGAGGATGTAAAGTTAGGTTCCCATCGGGTTCGTTGGCCCAGGATACGGTAAGTTCGGTTTCGTCGTGCAGCATCATACCAGTTTCTGAAGGAAAATTCATTGTATAACTCTGCCGGATTTTTAGAGAGAAAAATAGGATTGATCATCCTATGTTGCAAGGTACGAAATCTGGATTCTGTTGTTGTAGGATCGTTTCCTCCTAAATCCTTGGGCTGGATTTTGTCCACTTGAGATTGCGTTGAAAAATCCCTCTGTTTTGAAGGCAGGACTCGCGAGGAAGGGATAGATCCTTCCCCTAGGGATTGAAGAGGACCCATCTGGGGTTGCAGGACTGAATAAGGATGGGGATGGATTCTGTCCACTTCAGAGTGCGTTGAAAAATTGCTCTGTTTTGAAGGCAGGACTTCCAAGGCAGGGATAGATCCTTCCCCTAGGGATTGAAGAGGACCCATCAGGGGTTGTAGGACTGAACAAGGATGAGGAAGAGGTTGGGTAAGTGGGGATGGATGACGTCGTCTGTAGGTTGTAACGATGGCTGGGGACAAGGAAGGCCGGGGCGTATGAGGGGAGTTGGTTGACACATCGTCTGGGGGATCTTCCAGAATAATTGAAAATGTTTTTTGAAAAAAAGGTTTTGAAAAATTTACACATTTTTGAAAAATACTAAAAAAAGATCTAAAATTCTTTAAAAAGCTTGTTAAAAAAAGATGATAAAAAGTTAAGAGGCTGAGAATAATTGGGAAGGTTGTTAATAATAAATAACAATTGTTATTGTTTATGTAAATAAATTAATTACTAATTAATTATTATTAAATAATTAACTTTATTAAATTAAATATTAATTATATATTTAATAAAAATTGAGAAGTTGAAAAAGATCTAAAATTCAGAGATTTTTAATCAAATTAGAGTAAGTGGGACAAAAGATATGTTTGATTAAGAAACTTTTCCAGCATGGTAATCAAATGACTGAAGTTAAATGAGGATAAAAAGTGTTCAATAAAGATAAAATGTTAAATAATGGTAATAATTAAAAACTTAAGTTAATTAATTAATTAATTAATTAAATAATTAATGTTGATAATGTTAGGTTAGGTTAGGCTTTATCTTTAATGATGATAAAAGAACTAAAAATTTATTCTCGCGTGAATTTATGATCAATTTTAGTTGTTAGCTTCAACAAGCTTACAATTCCCGTTATGTAAAATAATTAAGGTTTCTTTTAAGGTTAAATCTCTATTGTAAAAAATACCACGGGGGAAAACAACGGCAGTAAAAGACCAACTTTTAGGTGAGAACAAAGACGACAGTGAAAACAGAGATAACAGTGAGAACAAACAAGACAGTGAAAAAAAGAGATAACAGTGAAAAAAAAGAGACGACAGTGAAAACAGAGATAACAGTGAAAAAAGAGATAACAGCGAAAAAAAGATAACAGTAAAAAAGAGAAGACAGTGAAAACAGAGACAACAGTGAAAAAAAGATAACAGTGAAAAAGAGATACCAGTGAAAAAAAGAGAAGACAGTGAAAACAGAGATAACAGTGAAAAAAGAAATAACAGTGAAAAAAGAGACGACAGTGAAAACAGAGATAACAGTGAAAAAAGAGATACCTAATAGTGAGAAGAAAGATAACAATGAGAAGAAAGATAACAGTGAGGAGAAAGATATCAGTGAGAACAAAGATAACAAAGAGAACAAAGATAACAGCGATAACAAAGATAACAGAGAGAACTAAGATAACAGCAAGAACAAAGATAACAATGAGAACCAAGATAACAACGAGAACAAAGATAACAATGAGAACAAATATAACAGTGATAACAAATTTAACAGTGATAACAAATGTATCAGTGATAACAAATGTAACAGTGAGAACAAATGTAACAGTGATAACAAAGATAGCAATGAGAACAAGGATAACAGTGATAACAACTCATTGTTCGCTCTCCGACCGACTCGTCAACATCAGACGACAATTCCTCTTCAATTTTGTTATCCTTGGTGGCGTCGTAGTTGTTATCAGTGCAGCCACTAGAGTTCTCATCAACCAACAATTCACAATTGTTTTCATTCAAGTCAAAACTGTTGTTCTCGACGCTTTTGTTCTCAGTGAATCCATAACAATTGACTTCAGCGGAGTGATAACAATGCTTCTTGTAAATATTGTTATCTTTTCCAAGATAATCGTTGTTATCGCCCGCCCCATTGTCATTATCGTTGATAATTACAGTAGAACTGTTATCGCGACGTGGGCTGAGTCCAGGATCATCGATATAGATGTTATCGTTATCATTGTTATCTTTGTCATCATCTGGCGATACCTGGACGATTTCTTCTACATCGTTTACGATAAAATCTTGTACTAATTCGTCGTCGATTTCCGCGATCTTAAACGCAGTTTTAACCAACTTAGGATTGCTATCGCAGAACTTATCGTTATCAGTCACCTTATCGTTATCGCCGAGCTTATTGTTATCGCAGAACTTATCGTTATCAGTCACCTCATCGTTATCGCTAAGTTTGTCGTTATCGCAGAACTTATCGTTATCGCAGAGCTTGTCGTTATCGCAGAGCTTATCGTTATCGCAGAGCTTTTCGTTATCGCAGAACTTATCGTTATCGCAGAGCTTTTCGTTATCGCAGAGCTTATCGTTATCGCAGAGCTTATCGTTATCGCAGAGCCTATCGTTATCGCAGAGTTAGCTTATCGTTATCGCAGAGCTTATCGTTATCACAGAGCTTGTCGTTATCGCAAGGCTTGTCGTTATCGCAGAGATTATCGTTAGCGGTGTTATCGTCGGGTTTGCATGATAAACTACTGTTGTTATCATCGCATTTATTATTAAAAATTAGTTTTCTGCGAACTAGGCGCGTTGTTTTCCTCAGGCAAGGAGAAGCTTCGGGTAATCTTGATGATTTCTGACGACCGATAACAGGAGAACAGGGAAAACTGATTGCAGACGAGACGAGACAACAGGCGACTTGATTTGATACGGATAACAGGCGAATGGTTAGTGATAACGGAAGGTTTGTGACTGATTACAGACATAACAGACGACTGGTTAGCCACAACAGGCGAGTTGTGACGGTCAACAGGAAACAAGAAAGTAGAAACAAATGCTTGCTGCTCTACCGTAGATTCCTGTTGATGGTTCAAATTTACAGCAAACAGACGAAGGCGTCGGACCTTCTTGGTGTGGAAAACAGGAGAAAAATCGGTCAAACTTCCTCCCGTTTCCTGTTGGATGAAACCAACGAAGTGTTAACAGGATCGAGAAACGTCCTTCCGTTTCTTGTTGGAAGAAACCAACGGGACTTCAATAGGAGAAACTTCCTTCCGTTTGCTGTTGACAGAAACCAACGGAACGTTAACAGGAGAAACGTCCTTCCGTTTCCTGTTGGAAGAAACCAACGAAGCGTCAACAGGATCGAGAAACGTCCTTCCGTTTCTTGTTGGAAGAAACCAACGGGACTTCAACAGGAAAAACGTCCTTCCGTTTCCTGTTGGAAGAAACTAACGGGACTTCGACAGAAGAAACGTCCTTCCGTTTCCTGTTGAAAGAAACCAACGGGACTTCAACAGGAGAAACGTCCTTCTGTTTCCTGTTGGAAGAAACCAACGGGACTTCAATAGGAGAAACTTTCTTCCGTTTCCTGTTGGAAGAAACTAACGGGACTTCAACAGAAGAAACGTCTTTCCGTTTCCTGTTGGAAGAAACCAACGGGACTTCAATAGGAGAAACTTCCTTCCGTTTGCTGTTGACAGAAACCAACGGAACGTTAACAGGAGAAACTTCCTTCCGTTTCCTGTTGACAGAAACCAACGGGACGTTAACAGGAGAAACTTCCTTCCGTTTCCTGTTGGAAGAAACCAACGGGACGTTAACAGGAGAAACTTCCTTCCGTTTCCTGTTGGAAGAAACCAACGGAACTTCAACAGAATCTTAACGGAGGCTTTATCTTTTCTAACAGATCTGTTGGGAACCCGAGCCACTTTTCGCGTCTGTTGATTACTTCTGTTGATATTAAAAGGAACGTCCGTTACAACAGGAGTCAGGGATCGCCTTCTCCTGTTTTTAGATTCGCGAATCTGTTTTAGTTTCAGCGCAAGGTTCGCGACTCCCGCACGTAAGTCCGAATCCAAGCAAATTGCGGACGCCGTGTCTCGGGTTCCGCTTTTTACTGAATTTTCTTGGTTTTTAACGCCAAATCCCTTATTTTTTATTGGGGAATTTCAGATTTAGGTTCACGTTTTTCTGGGTTTGAGAAGAAATTGATGGGTTTTTAGTAGAGAACTTTTGGTTTTCTCGAGTATTTTGGGGGGTTTTATGTGCAGATATTACGATATCCGAGATTTTCTTCAAATAACGTTGTCGAGATTTGCGTGTTTGCACCGAAAAAGATGTTAAATCATTGTTCTTTTCTAAACGTTTTACTGGCTTCCGGGCATCATTGAGATCATTTTTATCCACAGAAATTTCTTTATTTCTACGGCCTTCATTTCCATCATTTATCTTTCTTCCTACTCTTCCACTATCCTTCCGTCGTTCACTTTTATCCTCCACTTGACTCGCGTAAATTTCAATATTTAGGTCCCCGTTTTCTGTTGCTTCGGCGTCGTTTTCTGTGGTTGCGGTATCATAGAAAACGGAGCGGCAGTCGCGTAGCAGCGAGGACAAACTACGTTGTTCTGAGCACAACTTTTGGCGCACTTCTGTCGTTCGAGAGCCTCAAACTTACGAACTTTCTGAGCATAACTTGACGGCAACATTTTAAATAAGTCATATCTGAAATTGGATGGTGTAATGCGGAGTAAATGGGTGGGAATATAAGGACAAATGGGCATTAAAATTGGGCGAGAAGGTAAGGATAAATGGGCAGTGAAATTGGGCAGGAGTATAGCGATAAATAGGCAGTAAAAATGGGCGGGAACACAGGGACCAGTGGGTGGGCGGTAAAATTTGCGGGAACACAGGGACAAATGGGCAGTAATTGGTGATGTGATAAGAATAATTGCATGCTATATTGTTAAAAAATGTGCTAACTCCTGAATAAATTTTTTCCTGAATATTTTGAATAGTAAAAATTTTACCGATTCACGAATAATTTTTTTAAATATCTTGAATAATAAAAATTTTACCGACACACGAATAATTTTTTTCAGATTTTGAAAAATAAAAATTTTGCCGATCCATGAATAAATTGTACATGTACATGGACCAGGAAACTCGGGGATGTCCAATTCCCGGAGCGACTGCCTCCCCAAACCCCCTTAAACCCCTACCTGAACCCCTTAACTCCTAAAGGAGTTAAGGGTTTAATCCTTAGCTTAACTTTACCCCTTAACATATGATTTAAAATATTTTTATGCATGTATAAATTAATATACAGTAATATATATTATGAAGCTATACATGAATAAATTGTATATTATGAAGCTATACATGAATATATTATATATTACAAATCTATGCATGCATATATTATATATCACAAATCTATACATGAATATATAATTTATTACGAATCTATTCATGAATATATTATATATTACAAATATATTCATGAATATATCATATTTTACGAATCTATACATGACTATATAATGCACATAATCAAAATATATAATATATTACCCGATTTTTCTAATCCTCCTACAGCACGATTAATACTATGCTTGATTAGTCTAGTGAAACCAATTAGGATTTATCTTAATTAACTATCATAGTTCAATTATCATAATTACTTGATTAGTGGAGAAACAGTCGCCCCTGCGTAGCTCATCTAAATAATTTATATAATTATTATTATTAGAAATAAATATGCAAAAAATGATAAAAAAAGCTCCACATACTCTAATAATGTAATATTTACAATTATGTGTTAAATGCTGATAAGGAACATAGATTGTCTAGATGTGAAAATACGGATTTTTCTACCTACATGTAATGTAGGAAACTATACATGAATCAATGCATACATGTTATTTCGAAAACTATGGCGAGTGGGGATAAATTAAGCTTCAATTCAAAGAATATTTTATTTATCCGGATGAATGAAACTGTTGCGAAACTGGCGGTCGGAGAAGACAACGGGTTAAGCCCTTCGGTGGCGCTCCCCCTCAATTATCATAATTACTTGATTAGTGGAGAAACAGTCGCCCCTGCGTAGCTCATCTAAATAATTTATATAATTATTATTATTAGAAATAAATATGTAATTAATAATAAAAAAGCTCCACATACTCTAATAATGTATTATTTACAATTATGTGTTAAATGCTGATAAGGAACATAGATTGTGTAGATGTGAAAATACAGATTTTTGTACTTACATGTAATGTAGGAAACTATACATGAATCAATGCATACATGTTATTATAAATCTATTTGTTTTATACATTCATGTTCATATTTTACATTTTTTATTTACAGCCAAAAAAAACGTTCACCGAATTACCATAAATTTGGAACAACCAAAATCTAGGGAAATTTTACCGAAAAAAAAAACAGAAGAAATTTTAACGGGAAAAAATCTAGCGAGGTTTCCTGAGGGGAAGCCCTCTGCCTCTAGCGGGTTTCCCGCCACAATTAATAATCTCAACAGGACTGTTGACGTTAGCAGTGTTGCCAACCACGCGAATTTCCCGGAAATTTGCGTTCAACAGACCGCCGTTGAATTGAAAATTTTTCGCTACCGGGACCTCGGTTACCGTTTTGCTGTTGCCGCTGTTGTTACTGTTGCCTCTGTTGCCGTTGTTGCTGTTAGCTTTGTTGCCGTTATGCCTGTTGCCGCTGTTGGCACTGTTACCGTTATTACTGTTGCCGCTGTTGTTCTTGCTGTTTGAGGCACAGTTACTGTTATTTTCAGTGCTCTTTACTCTTTCGTTGCTGTTGCTCCTGTTATTACTATTTGATCTGTTGTCCCTGTTACTGTTGCCATTGTTACTGTTGGTTCGGCTGCCGAAGCAACTGTTGCCGTAGTCCCTGTTGCCGTTGTTATTGCTACTCCTGTTGTTACTGTTGCCGTAGTCCTTGTTGCCATTGCTGTTGCTGCCGTAGTCCCTGTTGCCGCTATTACTGTTGCCGTTGCTGCCGTAGTCCCTGTTGCCATTGCTGTTGCTGCCGTAGTCCCTGTTGCCGCTATTACTGTTGTCGTTGCTGTTGCCGTAGTTTCTGTTGCCGCTGTTGCCGCTGTTGATGTGGGGGGCGCTGGTGCCCCCGTTGAGGCCCCAGACGAGAAGGGCGGCCCCCGCTGGTCTCAGGTACTCCGGGGGGAGGTTCGCCCCCCTGCACCAATTATTAACACATTAACAATTAATTATTTATGTGTTAATTATCTTGTTAAATATGTTAATGTTAAATAATTAATAACACATAAACAATTAATTGAAAACTGGCAATTATTAACTATTTACAAATAATTAACTAGCAAAATTTGTTAACTATTAATAAATAAATAATTAAATGATTGATTAACTTGTATATAATTACTACTAATAATTATCAATTATATACAAATAGTTACCTTTTTTATTTATGTATAAACTTAATGATATCAATGGGAAAATAACCCCTTTCTTTTATTATACATAAATTTTTATATTATCATCAATTATTTAATATTAGTAAATTTTGGTTTTCCCCGACTTTCCGAAAGCTTGTATTTTTCAAAAAATGTTTCATTTACAGCAAAGGTTGAGGTCAGGTTCAACAGCAACCAACAGTAAGAGGAAAATTTATACAGCTACTCACTCCTGTTCAACAGTCGTTTCCTGTTTATGTTGTTTTTGTTGAAAATGTTGATGCTCCTGTTGTTTTGCTTCCTGTTGATGCTGCTGCTGTTGTTGCTGCTGCTGTTGATACTCCTGTTGATACAGCTGTTGATGCTGTTGTTTGGGCTCCTGTTGTTGTTGATGCTGTTGAAACTGCTGTTGATGTTGCCGTTGTTGCTGCTGCTGTAGAAACTGCTGTTGATGTTGCCGTTGTTGCTGCTGCTGTTGAAACTGCTGTTGATGTTGCTGTTGTTGCTGCTGCTGTTGATGTTCTTGTTGTTGCTGTTGATGACGGAGCGGTTGCAGTGACCGCTGTTGATATTATCGGCCCTGTTGCTTCTGTTGTTCAACAGGGAACTGACCGGGGGGAGTGACAACAGCGCTCTGTAATACACGAAACTGGCACAGAGCTGTCATTTGGTAACCTGTTTTTCGATCTCCCAAAACCAGCAATAAATTTTGTTGGCTTGTTAAAACAAAATAAGAAAATTGTCAATAATAAGCATTTTCTGTTCTTAACTTAAAACTACGCATAAGCAATTATAAATATTTTATAAATAAACTCACAAAGTAATATAAATATTTTATATATAAACTCACAAAGTAATATAAATATTTTATATATAAACTCACAAAGTAATATAAATATTTTATATATAAACTCACAAAGTAATATAAATATTTTGTATATAAACTCACAAATTAATTATAAATATTTAATAAATAAACTCACAGAGTAATTCAAAAATATTTTATAAATAAACTCACAAAGTTATTATAAATATTTTATATATAAAATCACAACGTAATCATTAATATTTTATATATAAAGTCACAAAGACATTTAAAATATTTTATACATAATTAAAATATTATATAAAATTATAAAATAAAATATATATCTTATGAAATATTTTATAAAATATTATAAAACTCTCAATGCAATCAAGGCGAGGAGCAAGAGACTCTACGAGAGGCGTGGACGTGACAGCGACATGTCCTGTGCGTGTCGTGGACGTGACATCAACCGCAACGGCGTGGGGTTTACCGGGGACACCTGACAGATGGGGAGGAGTAAATGGGGGTAAATGAAGCGGATAGTGTGGAAATATTAACTATGTGGTAAAGGAAGCAAGAGATATTTAACATATAATGCGATAAAAAAAGGCAGAAATTAGAAAGTGGCAACCTAGATAGCGGTTGCCGTGTCGTCTTTAGGTGTATTTAATCTTCGAACCTGCGGTAAATATCCTTTAGATGCATAACGCGCTGATTATTGTTTTAAATTAAGTTATTAATGCGATAAATAACTCATGTAATAAGTCCACAGCGTAAATAGAACAAATTATTGCTATATAAAATACTAAAATAGAAACAGAAATGGTAAAGATCGGCAATCCAGAAAACGTTGCCATGTCGTCTTCAGATGTATTTAGTCTTCGAAGCTGCATTAAGTATCCTTAAGATGCATAGCACGCTGATTATTGTATTAAATAAAGCTAATAATGCGATAAATAACTCATGTGATAAGT
>NW_025940831.1:0-6885 GCF_000764305.2 Hyalella azteca
GCAAAATTGTAAGAAAGCATTTCTGGAATGCGGGACAAGAGGTAGCAAAAAGTCCATATTTTGTGCTTATAATAGCATAATTCCTTTCGCATGACCTTTGATTCAAGAAGCCTGTTCTTAAAATTATCGTGAAATTTTCATTTTTCCAAAACTTTCTTTCGTACACATTGAAATCACGCGAATTTTTAATTCTTTGCAGAATTTGTTTGGTATTACTTATCATATATATTTTTCCTGATTCGGTGCACTCATCAAATTGAAATCAACTTCAACTCAAGTTCGTCTTCATATAAAGGATTGTTTTTTTTTTTGGATTTGGGGTGCTGTAACTTTGAAAGAACAAGATCAGGCTTTTGTACCGGCTAGCGGAAAAGGCACACTTTATCACTTAATATTTAGAGACCGGACTTTCGAGACGAAAACTGCATCCGACGTTACTTCGCCACATGCGTTTCACTTGTTCAGCAGGACTCGAAGTATCAATAATACTTACGAGTTTTACATGTACTCCGTCAGTCAATCCCTAACGGCCTTACAAACTGAACCGATCAATTACAGGCGATAAATCAGCCGCTACGTGAATTTATGCGAGTTCTGATAGTCGGTCTGGAATAATTTTCGTGGTCATTCTGCCATTTCGTAGTTCCTGTACTCTTGACGCCGTCAAGATCCGTTAATTTTGTACTTTCGATTGATTAGTTTTGTGCTATCTTACTATATATAATTTGATCAGTACAATATCAGTGACAATTTTAGGTTAAGTTACATCATTTACAAAACAAGGTGCATTTTTTACAATAATTTTGTATTTTTTTTAAATAAACGAACCTTATTCAACAAATGTATTTTTTATCCCTAAGTGAAATTTCATTTCAAATAGCTATCTAATTATAGCGTAGAATTTGTTGCTATTCAATTTTAATGTAAATCTGTGTCCCATTTTCTTTTCGGGACCTGTGAAAATTTCACCGCGAGTCAGGTTCGGATCTCCACTCAGCAATATTACTTACGAATTATTGCCGATCACCGCTCAATTTAATTTTCAGTTGCACAAAAATATCTCAAATAATTTTTTCTTCAATTTTGGTGGCACCACAGGCGACTATAAATTCTCGCGCCGCAGCGAGCGCTTTATGCGTTCACGCTTCCAGCCGTCACCGCATTCCCGGTCGAAAATTCCTGGGAGCCAGTGAACTGTCACCGAAACGTCATTTGTGTTGTTGATTCTTTTTGTACAACAAAATAATTAAAATAATAATTTATAAACAATTAATACTCGGGTAAAAATTCCTGGGAGGCAGTGAACTGTCACTCAAACGTCATTTGTGTTGTTGATTCTTTTTGTACAACAAAATTCATGACTATATTAAAATAATAATTTATAAACAATATTAATACCCGGTAGAAAATTCCTGGGAGGCAGTGAACGGTCACCCAAACGTCATTTGTGTTGTTGTTTTTTTGTACAACAAAATTCATGACTGAATTAAAATAATAATTTATAAACAATTAATCCCAGGTGAAAATTCCTGGGAGGCGGTGAACTGTCACCCAAAGGTGATTTGTGTGTTGTCTTTTTGTACAACAAAATTCATGACTGAATTAAAATAATAATTAATAAACATTTAATAAAAATTACTTCTCCGACAATGTTTGTTTGCAGGCACCAGCAGTATCAGCTACAGTTCGTACAGGAGGCTACAGTGAATTGTATGCAAGCAACTACATATACTCCAGAATGAAATTCACCAGCTAAAACACATTCACTGGCTGCTAGGCTGCACTGTTCGAAAAAAAAAAAACAATCTAACCGGTGTTCCAGTGACCGGCCGCAACGTGAAAATAAATAGTTTCACTCTTTTTCTTTAAATTTTGTACCTTTTAACAAATTTTGCTAAATGTTATATTGAAAAAAGATAGCGGAACCGTGTTTTTTTTTCATGTGCCGGCCGGTCACTGAAACGTCGGTAATACCGTTTAACGGTAATTTTTCGAACAATGAGGATTGAGAGCATCAAAGAATACGCATCATACGCACAGCGCTGGTCTAAAATCTCGCGTAGCTCCTCTCAGCGTCATTAGTTATTAGTCTCATCACATTAGTCACTATCTCACCATCACTAGTCTCATCTCATTAGTTACTAGTCTCATTTGCAGTACCTAGTGCACATCCACAGGTTTATAGGGTGACTGTAAACCAATTTTTGATCTAAAATCAACCCAACAAGGGATATTTTAGATCCATTGTACAGTTCAAGCGCAAAAAGCAGGATATACGAATATTGTTGTTAAAGTGCGATAGTAAAGAACTTTTTCACTAACATCAGTTAGTAAATAAATAGACCGTTGTACACTTCAAACACAAATAACAGATGTTAACACCATATCTTCAACATGACATATAAACACAATATAACATCAGCTATACAGCTGACACCAGTTGCACCACGTGTACCTATATAGCCTCACCACGTGCTTAGCTCTACGGGCACGTGCGGCAGAAATATATTCAAATATGCGTCATACTATATCATACTATACCAATATATGCGTCATATTATACCATACTATACCAATATATGCGTCATACTATATCATAATATACCAATATATGGGTCATACTACATCATACTATAGCAATATATGCGTCATACTACACCATACTATACCAATATATACGACTAACTATACCTGGTATATGACCGCGACTCGACCCCCTTTACTTGTGACAAATTTACGACATCTACCCCGCTGACACCACGTGCTGATCTACTGCACGTAGATGAGTAGATCTCTTCACCGCACGCCCTTACCGTGTTATTTATACGGGCTTTGTCTACCGTGTGAACCCTTCAATTATAGCTCTTAACCTTTCCCCTTTCACCTAATAACTTTCCTCTTTGTTCTTCTTTAACACTATAAAATTTTTGATTGCATTAATACCAAAATTTCGACTGTCGCGGAAGGATTAAATGTCGTAGAACTTACGACTGTCGTAGAACTTTCGAGTTCTGCAAAACTCTGCTGAGATGACAATAATTTGTTAAGAACTGGCCGCAGGTGTCCGGTCCTGAGGGAAATCGAGGGCGTCCGTGAGAACTGCGAGGGCAAGTGAGAACAAACCGAGGGCTCGGGCCGTTGATTGATGGCCAAAGTGTCCACCAGGCGGCCAAAACGAGCTTTTTATGGCCTTCACGGCCTAAATTTAGTTCATTTATATTAGGAATATGAACTCGACAGCTAGGTCCATGGGAGCGTTGAGGCATCGGCACAAAAACCTATTTGTAGAAGTGATTAACTCAAAAATAATTTTTTGAGAAAAAAAACGTTAAATCATACGGGAAAAATGAATTGCTGAAAGTGTGATAATATGTTGAAATTGTTGAATATTTGGCTTGAAATAGGGTAGATTGCAGAAAAAATGCAATTTTACAGAGTTATATATTTTTTCTGGATTAAAGCAAGAAAGATACAATTTTAATCTCTGGAATAGGTATTTGATTAAGGTTAAAGACTTCGACATCATTTAAAATCTCTCAAAATCAATTTAAATCTCATCGACACCAATTTAAATCTCATTGTTTGTTAAAGGAACGTTAGTATAAAATATTCATTTGGCTTACTAGAAAGCCTAGAAGCGAAGTTCATAGGTTTAAACGAGCTCTAAGGGTAAAGTTTAGTTCGACAAAATTAGGGGAAAAGGTTAAGGGCTAACCCTTTCTACCGAAATAGGTCCCGAGGAGCCCTCATGCCCTCACTTGTGGAAATATTGGCATGTGCAGGTGAAGTGAAGTGGTCGAAATTCCTTTGTTTTGGTGCAGAGAAATGATTTCTGGTGACTTACGGTGAGAACCTGACTGGGAATGCCTTCCTTCCACGGTGCTAGTTGCCTCTACAGGGACAGAGGGTAGAATTTGCCCTTTGTTATTATGCAATGCATACCCAAATTAAAATACTCTTCGTCATGTGTTGCTTCTACGAATATAATTACGTTCACAGTTTAATTATCTGTTGATTATAATTATCATTAAACAATATGAATTCATCTACAGGCTTCAGTGATATTCCTAACTATATTGAAAATGTTTTTATGATACAATTTATCTCTCGAAATGAACGCGTCTTATGAACTAGTGTGAGAATCTCTCCCTCGTTCTGATATCATTCTTACCTTGTAGGATCATTAAATATGAGAACCAGGTAAGGTACCATTCTGACCTTGTAGGATCATTATATATGAGAACCAGGTAAGGTAATCTTACCTTGTTGGATCATCATGAGAACCAAGCCAGCTCATCATCTAATCATTATTGTGCATAGAAATGCTCGCTTGAATTTATTGAAACCTTTGAAGCATCGGAAGTGGCATGTTTTCAGATGCCCAAGTTGATGTCACGTCATTTTCTCCGAGAATATATTCTGTTTCGATACTTTCTGTTTACTTCTTCCGTGTCTTCTGTTTGGATACTTTCGAGAGTATCTTCTGTTTGAACACTTTCTGTTTTCTTCTTGAGTGTCTTTTGCTTGGACACTTTCGAGAGTGTCTTCTCTTTAGATACTTTCTGTTTTCTTCGAGAGTGTCTTCTGTTTATATACTTTCTGTTTTTTTAGAGTGTCCTCTGTTTAGAGTGTTTTTTGTTTGGACACTTATTTCTGTTGATGGCAACAGAGGTTCGGTATCTGTTTACTCTGAGCCTGATCTCTCTTGACCTTACGATTATATCACTTCCGAGGCAAATTTTTAGGTAAATATTGTGTTGTTTGCATTACTTCTTAAATAACTTAAAGAACTCAGTATTTGTTTTTTTTTTGTTTTTTTTTAAATTGACATGTTGAATATTTTAGAACATGGGTTATTGTTAATTGACATAATGTTGTTAACTGGCATCACCTCTGGAG
This sequence comes from Hyalella azteca, assembly GCF_000764305.2. Lineage (NCBI taxonomy): Eukaryota > Metazoa > Arthropoda > Malacostraca > Amphipoda > Hyalellidae > Hyalella > Hyalella azteca. The sequence goes on from NW_025940831.1 coordinate 4,900, forward strand.
AGAAGCTAAAGTCCAAACTGCACTTGAATGGCAGGAAGAACATGCAATGTCTTTGAAGAACATACAATATGTCTTTGAAGAACATGCAATATTTCTTTGAAGATCATGCAGTAGGTATAAATATCTTTATTAAAATAGTGTAATATGACCTGATAAAACAAGAAAGAAATCCCATAAATTTTCAGGACCGCCAAAATTATACGGGGATCACACATTTTCTTATCATTATTCAGTGAAAGGAAAATACAAAAGCATATTATATTCTCTTGTGTTTAGAAAGACAATATTTCAGAGACTTCACTGCCTCTAAAACAAAGCCTCCATTGGAACCCCGGCGCAGGTTTAAGATTAGTTTTTGGTTTAGCGCCTCGTATAATTTTTTCTGTTAGTAAATCCGTAGAAAATAGAATACAGAGCGAGTCTGTGGGCGCTCAAAAGATGACACTCTTGAAAAATTCGGAGTTGTCGAAATTGTTTTGGTTTATGGAGAGAACAACGACGGATAGTCTTCTGTTCTAGTCTCCTTATTGTTCTCATTATTGTTCTCATTGTTCTCGAGTTATGGCGCTATAGTTCTCGAGTTGAATAAAGAAAATAATGAAGGCTGTTATGGCATAAGCCTTTGATCTTCCAATGACGTGTAGTTATGTGGGATGAATGTTTAATTTTGTTATCTGACTGAACATAGATAACATACAGTATTCATCTAATTGTATTAGATTAGATAAATGTATTAATATAATACCTTTAGCTAATTAATTGTATAATGGAATAGCACATTTATAGAATTGAATATACATAATACATTTGTCCAAATGATTTTATTTTTATTATTGGATTAAGAGTTTTTTGTAAATTGCTCGTAAATTCATTAAAACTTTTTCTATTTTTCTCGGAACTTGTTTTTAAAAAACAAATATATATAAATAAATCCAAATAAATTTGTATACAGAACAATACAATTTTATTATACTTAATACTTATAAATTTGATTATCTTAATCAATAGGATAATCATATTCATATTTGTTCTGTTCCGAATTTTTCTGCTTATTCGAATTTTGCATCGGGTGGTGAAAAATAATTCCATAGTCCGATTTTACGATATTTGTTGGAAGACTTTAATTTACTTTCTGGTTTTACATTTGAGTCTTTTTAGATTTGAGTTTTTTTAGATTTGGTATTTTGACTTGAGGGCAAACAATAATGGCGGTTGTTATAAGCTATAACATCTCTTCGTATACAAACCTTGGCATCAAAAATAGATGTAAAACAGACAACAAAGTTTACATAAACATTGTACACACAAGTTTTAATGATGAAAATCACCTACATTCATGACAATCGCATGAATTCATGATTGAAGTCGCTGTTCTCGAACAGTTGATTGTGTACCAGCAGATTTATGACATGTGTCGTTGCTTTAGGACGCGTTCAGTGCTCACCAGCAGATTAGTGCTCGTGTTGAGCGCCTGTTGCGCTCGCGCTGCTCCTATTGAGCGTACGCTCAGCGTTCGCAGCAGTAGTCGCGAATGCTCACGTGAATGGCCGCCAAGCTCTCACAAGCGCTATTATGTGCAGGATAGAAAGAAGACACGGCCTATGTGAGGAGGCCTATGGAAATACGGCCTATATAAGGCCGTCTATGGAAATACGGCCTATGTACGGCAGCCTATGGAAATACGGCCTATGTGAGGCAGCTATGGAAATACGGCCTTAGTACGGCAGCCTATGAAAATACGGCCTATGTGAGGCAGCCTATGGAAATACGGCCTTTGTACGGCAGCCTATGGAAATACGGCCTATGTGAGGCAGCCTATGGAAATACGGCCTATGTGAGGCAGCCAATGGAAATACGGCCTGTGTGAGGCAGCCTATGGAAATACGGCATATGTACGGCAGCCTATGGAAATACGGCCTATGTGAGGCAGCCTATGGAAATACGGCCTATGTGAGGCAGCCTATGGAAATACGGCCTATGTGAGGC
>NW_025940831.1:7682-25335 GCF_000764305.2 Hyalella azteca
TCCTAGAACTCTATACCGCGCATCCTAGAACTCTATACCGCGCATCCTAGAACTCTATACCGCGCATCCTAGAACTCTATACCGCGCATCCTAGAACTCTATACCGCGCATCCTAGAACTCTATACCGCGCATCCTAGAACTCTATACCGCGCATCCTAGAACTCTATACCGCGCATCCTAGAACTCTATACCGCGCATCCTAGAACTCTATACCGCGCATCCTAGAACTCTATACCGCGCATCCTAGAACTCTATACCGCGCATCCTAGAACTCTATACCGCGCATCCTAGAACTCTATACCGCGCATCCTAGAACTCTATACCGCTCTATTCATTTCGATTTATTATATGATTTCTTTTTAGGCGCTCAGCGCTTTTAAAGGAAGATGAGAGCTGCCAGGCTATCTGCAATAGCGTGGCAGCAGAAGCAATACTTCCGAATTTCCAGCAATGACGTCTCCGATATTTTATAATAATTCTAGATTTTCATAATAATTTTAGATTTTCATATTAATTTAAGACTTTTTGGACCGAAAATTCTCAAAAATTTTCATTTTTTCTTAGCTAGAACATCAGATTTAAAATTATTATACTAATGAACAATATTAATCTAGTGCAATAATTAATTATTTTAATGCATCACAATAATCTATTAAATAACTCGCAATACCTACTTTGATTATAACCTCAGGGCCCTGAATTTATGATTGGCAGCACACGACCAGGCCAGTTATTGGCTGAAGGATCCAAGATCCCGTAAGTCTTGAGTATCCTGCCACAGGCTCTCAGGAGGCTTAGGATCTCCTCAAGAGCGTAATTGGAGGCCCCCCTCCCCCCATTTTACGCTGAACCCCTTCCCCCCATTAGGGCTGAACAAAACCCCCCCCCGCGATTGTCCACAGTTCCGGAACAGATTTACGCTCTGCCGGCGTTCCGGGTTCGAACTGCGGCGTTCATGTTTCCTTAGGAGCAGTGCAATGGCGATTACATGATAGTGGGCAAGTACATGTTGACAATACGGGGGCAAAATACGTGTTGACTATACGGGGCGAAATTCGTGTTGACTATATCGAGGGCGAAATGCATGCTGACTATACCGGAGTAGAGCACATTTTTACTATACGGATGTAAAATACATATTGACTAAACGGCTGGAAATACATATCGACTATACGGTTGATAATACATGTTAGCTATATATGGGGGTGAAACTCTGGTTGTATGTTTCACCATGTTGTCGATTGTATGAAACTAGATATAAATTGAGAGGAAATACAGAATTTGTTAACTGAGGATGTTGCTATGTTACATTTTGTCAGACATACGGAAAATACGGTTCGAAGAATAGCAGATGCTAAACTTTAACACAGGAGATGATTCAAACTGGTCAAAAATAATCGAAAAAAAAACAGATTTGTGAACAAATTTATTGATGGCTTCATTACATGGAAAGTGAAGTAGTAATTGAAATTTCTGTGAAGCCACTTAACTCTGTAGGACATCGTACACTTGTACTCCTAACCAAAGGATGTGGTTGTGGTGAAAACCAGATGCGCAATTCTGAAATGGATTAGTGGTGGTCCTAGGATTTACGATGATCCTTCCGTCCAGGATACGCATGCAATTAGGATACGTTTGTTGATTGCTGACTTTTCGATTGGCTTTGAGGAACAAACTTAGCAATTATAAGAATGCGGGCCCAGTCCGTTAAGAGTTCACTTTTTGATTTATAGGAACATTTCCCCAGTGCACAACATGAAGCTAGGATACAATTGAATCAGCCATTGCAATTATTATTTATTTTACTTTAGTTGACCTAGTTATTAAATATTGCATATATAAACTAATTTATTACCTTTGAAAGCCTATATAAACGGCAATTTTCATCACCGTAAAGACAACGATGATGATACGGAGACGATTAGTTTTCATTCCAAGATAAAAATACACTTAAATTTGAAAATTATTAAGGATGGTTTGAAAAAACCGTTATTGCTGCGAGTTTCAAGCCTCCTGTTGGAGCGGAGTGTGTAACAGGATTAGACTTTTCTTGTGAACAACTCGAGCTTCAAGTGACAAAGGCGGCCAAAGTGAGAGCTTAGGCGAGCAAAACAAAGAGAAGGAAGAGAAACAACTCCACGTCTATTCATCGAGCTTTTCAAAGATATTTTTTATTTTTTTTTTCGTCACAAACTTGAACTTGTTTCTAGTTTTCCCACTTTTTTCTGCTGCAGGCATTCTGCTTCATTTTTGACAATGTTTCATGTTTTCTTCCGAACATCTCGAAACTTCTTTAAAAATTTGAAATGAATTCACAAAGTCAAACTAAAAAATTAGAGAGAATATTGGGAAAATCTGCTTATTCTTTATTTGCGCCATATTTTATACAGAAATCCAGTTTTTTTAGTTTTGCTATCTCATATTTTGAATGATATTTGGAATTTATTAAGACTCAATTTTCTCTAAATCACTATTTTCCAATATTATTTCATTCAACCTTATTAAATGTTCGTCCTTGCTCCCTTTTGATCAATTCTAAGCTCCACCGGACGTAGGATTTGTTGAAGAAATTCACTTCCGCTCACGAGGCCTCCTCCGAGTTTTCTGTTAGCGAGAGAAAACACGCGCGTATTTAAAGGGAGACTGCGATATTGATGTATAAAAACGGTTATGAATAACTTGGCACAAAAACAAGCATTGGCAAAATTGTAAGAAAGCATTTCTGGAATGCGGGATAATTCATAGGTAGAAAAAAATCCATATTTTGTGCGCATAATAGCGGGATTCCTTTTGCATGACCGTCTGATTTATGGAGCACGTTCTTAAAATTATCGTGATTTTTTCAGTTTTTCTGAAACTTATTTTCGTACTCATTGAAATCACATGAATTCATTGCAGAATGTCTTTGGTTTTTCTGATTATTTATTTTTTTCCTGATTTGGTGCCATCATCAATTAAAATTAACTTCAACTCAAGTTCGGTCTCAGATACAGGATTGGTTTTGGGATTTGGGGTGTGGTAACTTTGAAAGAACACGATCAGGCTGTTGTACCGGCTAGCGGAGAAGGCACACTGCATCACTTAATATTTGGAGACCGGACTTGCGGGACGAAAACTGCATCCGGCGTTACTTCGCCACATGGCTTTATTCTGCAACAGGACTCGAAGGATCAAAACTACTTACGAGTTTTGCATGTACTCCGTCAGCCAATCACTGACGGACTTGCAAACCGAACCATTCAATCACAGGCGAGAAAATACCCGCTACGTGAATTTATCTGAGTTCTGCTAGTGCGGTCTGGATTAATTTTCGTGGTAGGTATGCCACTTGGTACCACCCATACTCTTGACGCCGTTAAGGTCCATTAATTATGTACTTTTGCTTATTTCGATATATATTTTTTTCTTGATATAATTTCTTTTTCGCTTCGAATATTGTACACATGCATAATAATTTCAATTTTTTTCGCCGAATGTTCGTCTGTATAACATTAGTTCCAAAATTAGACTAACTTACATCGTCTACAAAGTAATATGCATTTTTATAATTTTGTATTTTTTTAAATTTAGACACCTTAAACTTCTGCACTATTAAATAGATGAATTAATAGATGATATTAAGCTTCATTATAAAAGAAAAATCTCCAATAGACCAATTTATTTTATATAGCAAACATCCGTTTTAACACACGAACCTTATTTCAACTAATGTATTTTTATATCCCTAAGTGAAATTTCACTTAGAATTGCTATTTAATTATAGCGTAGAATTTTTTTTCGCTCAATTTTAATATAAACCGACGTCCCACTTTATTTTCAAGACATATGAAAATTTCACCGCTGGTCAGTGTCGAACCTTCACAAAGTAATATTATTTACTTACAACTTATTACCTATCACCGCTAAATTTAATCTTCAATTGCACAAAAATGTCTCCAATAAATTTTTCTTTAATTGTGGCGGCGCAACAGGCGACTAAATTCTCGCGCCCGCGCGCTCTTTATGCGTTCACGCTTCGAGCCGTCACCGCATTCCCGGTCGAAAATTCCTGGAAGGCAGTGAACTGTCACCAAAACGTCATTTGTGTTGTTGATTCTTTTTGTACAACAAAATTCATGACTAAATTAAAATAATAATTTATAAACAATTAATACCCGGTAGAAAATTCCTGGGATGCAGTGAACTGTCACCCAAACGTGATTTGTGTGTAGTCTTATTGTACAACAGAAATTCATGACTGAATTAAAATAATAATTAATAAACAGTTAATAAAAATTACTTCCCCCGAATATGTTTGTTTGCAGGCAGTAGTGGTATTAGCTACAGCTTGAATGTACAAGATGCGACAGCAAATTCGATGCTAGTAACTATTCAGAATGAAATTCACCAGGTAAGACACATTCACTGGCTGCTAGGCTGCACTGTTCGAAAAAAAAAACAGTCTAACCGGGGTTCCAGTGACCGGCCGCCACGTGAAAACAAATAGTTTCACTTCTTTTTCTTCAAATTTCGTAGCTTTTAACAAATTTTTCTAAATGTTATATTGAAAAAAAAAATAGCGGCACGGTACGTGCTTTTCACGTGCCGGCCGGTCACTGAAGCGTCGGTAATACCGTTTAACGGTAATTTTTCGAACAATGAGGATTGAGAGCAATAAAGAATACGCATCATACGCACAGAGCTGGTCTAAAATCTCGCGTAGCTCCTCTCAGCGTCATTAGTTACTATAGTCTCATTTGCAGCACCTAGTGCACATCTACAGGTCTATAGGGCTACTGTAAACCAATTTTTGATCTAAAATCAACCTAACAAGGGATATTTTAGATCCATTATACAGTTCAAGATCAAAAAGCCGGAAATACTAATATTTTTGTTAAAGTGCGATAGTAAAGAACTTTTTCACTAACATCAGTTAGTAAATAAATAGACCGTTGTACACTTCAAACACAAATAACAGATGTTAACACCATACTGTATCTTCAACATGACATATAAACACAATCTATAAACATCAGTGATCAGTTACACAGATGACACCAGTTGCACCACGTCTACCTTTAATAGCCTCNCCCCACATTAGAACCCCCCGGGGTCTTGAGCTGCAGCTACCGGAAGCTTTTTTCAGTCGCTTCTTATTTTTATAATGTTATTTAACTGCAACTTTAGGCTTTATTAACCGAAACCACCGGAATTATTCTTTGTATTGAACTTGAAAATATTTATCTTGCTATTGCAAGATAAATTCTTATTATATCTTCAGTAAAATTATTGATCAGAAATATATATCTTGGCGCTCCATCACCTAAACATCGCTGCAGCTGTAGCATCACAATAGCCTTTTTACATATGAATGATAAATTGCATGTGACAGTGATATTAAATCATTATCAGGTGCAGCTACATGATGCAGCATATCAGGTGCAGCATATCAGGTGCAGCATATCAGGTGCAGCATTATGATGCAGCATATCAGGTGCAGCATATCAGGTGCAGCATCACCTCAGCACGGTGCGCAGCATCAGATGCCCTGCAGCAGCGGATGGCGGCAGCAAATGCCACAGCAGCTGCAGTTCCTTGCCTGCAGGCAGCGCATTCCAGGCAAGGCAGCGTGGGAGAGCTGGACTGCTGGACTGCTGGACTGCTGGACTATTGGACTGCTGGACGCTGCAGTGAGCTGGATTGCTGGACTGCTGGACGCTGCAGTGAGCTGGACTGCTGGACGCTGCAGTGAAAGCTGGACTGCTGGACTGCTGGACGCTGCAGTGAGCTGGACTGCTGGACTGCTGGACGCTGCAGTGAGCTGGACTGCTGGACTGCTGGACGCTGCGCTGAGCTGGACTGCTGGACGCTGCATTGAGCTGGACTGCTGGACGCTGCAGTGAGCTGGACTACTGGACGCTGCAGTGAGCTGGACTTCTGGACGCTGCAGTGAGCTCGCCCCCCCCCCGCAGCTCCCAGCCTCATCTCGCTGGGACGTCACTTCCTCTCCCAGGCCCTGCCGCCCCGGCGTCCTTCAGATAACATTGCCCAGCACAGCCCAGCACAGCCCAGCACTGCCCAGCACAGCCCAGCACTGCCCAGCATTGCCCAGCACTGCCCAGCACTGCCCAGCACAGCCCAGCTGCTATTATTACACTGCCCAGCACAGCCCAGCACTGCCCAGCACTGCCCAGCGGTATATAGTACGGAGTGTAACTTTAGTACAGAGTTGTGCTACAACTTCGTGTGCAATGTTTTATTGTATATAATTGCGCACACTTTAATTATGCACGTATGAAGCTGCTACAGATGATTGGCAGTTGCGAGGTGTCATGTCCGTAATTAATTATAATTATCAGTTTAGCTTTAGATCCTAAACTGCTCTACCAGACATTTATTATGATTCAATTATTGTTTTAATTCTCCCACCAAAACATAAATTCACAGTCATAAAAACGAGTGAGTCTTTGTCGACGTAGCGATTTACTTCTTGCCCTTGTCCGCGTCACCCTGACCCATTTTTGAACAATGCTACGCGCTATCTCACTCTTTGCTCATGCGAAGGGTGAGAAAGTGAGTCAATATTTGAATAATATAACCAATTCATTTTTCTGTGTGTATAGTGAAGGCCGAACGACGCCTAGCAACAGCCTTTATTTGGTCGCTCTGGAAGACTACACTCAGTGAGATGAAGGCATCACGTTGTCCTAATTGTGACATACTTTCTGCACGTAGCACTGATACGCCTTTTTAACGGGCTAAACTGGGTCAGGATGACCCATACAAATGCAAAAGAGGCATCGTTATTAGGACAAAGTGTGTCCATTACCGTGAGTGCGAGGCCGTGTTTGTAGGCCATGTTTACAGGTCGCTATTTTATGTTCATTCTTGCATAATGCGTACAGGCCGTCTACGCTGCACGAGTCCTTGGGTATAATTGCATGAATTCTTCATACTTGTTCATTGGGTACTATTATATATATACATATACGCACATATACGTACCATATACATACATAGACATACCATTTTCATACATATACATAGAAATACCTTGCATATTTACATATACATATACATACCTCATACATATACTTTGGGTATAATTGCATGAATTCTTCATACTTGTTCATTGCGTATAATTATATATATGCGTATACATACATGCATGTACGTACCATATATTCATACATATACATACCTTGCATACATACATATACGTAACTTGCATATATACATATACATAACTTGCATATATACATATACACATAGCTCATACATATATACCTTGTTTATAATTGCACGAATTCTTCATACTTGTTCATTGTGAAGTTCATTACAGAGCGCGGGAAGCGATAGGGCGAGCGGGCTACGAGTCTGGGTTCATTCCAGACATTCTTTTAGGCTCTTGCAGCGAAAAAATAAAGCAAAACTAAAAAAATCCTGCAAAAATCTACGGACTGAAAAAATCTACCTCAAATTGTTGCGGCAAGGCGAGCGGTTAGCTTTTCTCTTAAACCTGAAAACCAGAAAATTTTTTTATTTTACTTCCCAAAACTCGAGTGGAGTTTCGTTTTTTTTAAGAGTTAATTATTTATCCATGATGATGAATAAAAGATATTTAGTGATGAATTTGATGTTGGTTGAGGGGGTGTGAGTAGCGCAATGTCTGCCGACCCTGGCAATTCTTACATTGCTTTTTTTTTCAATATACTTTTTGGCGCCAGCCATCCATGTCCATGCGGGCAATGCGAATTGAAATATTTTTATAGCATTTTTGTCTGTATTGAGTCGTTGGAGTAAACCTCGTTACTGATGAATTACGATCAATGTTGGCAGAATGGGGTGATTAGTTTGGCTCCCATACACTTGTGTGGCCAATCTTGATTGTTCATCACAATGAATGGTGTATGAAGTATTCCTATGTATGATGTATGAAATATTCCTATGAATGATGTATAAATTATTCAAATAAATGATGCATGAGGAGCATTCAACACACTATAACAATGGCAAGACAGTTGACGATAATAATGATCAAATGAATAATGATTGAATGTAATGAGGATAATAATGACCAAAAATATGAACATGACCGTGACGTAAGATGACATATTTAAACCGAAAAAAATCCTGAGTCGCTCCTCAAGGGTAAATTTCTCGTTAGAATCAAAACGTCATGCAAAGAATTTCTAATTAAATTAATTTTAAGTCTAAATTGGATGCGGATATCACTTATCTACGAATGATTTAAGCGGCCGATTTCTTCGAAAACATTACTTATTGAAATAGAAAAGTTTTACATTCAAAATTACTTATTACCTGGAATACTGGACTGAATTTTTAATATTAAACAATATTGAACATATAATAACACGGTCATCAAAACTCAGTTAAAAATCTAATTTCAACTTTAAAATCCCTTCACAAAATAAAATTTGTTTCAGATATTTCCAAAATATAGTAATTGTGCTCGATAATTACATAATTCAATTACAATGTGATCCCAAACTTGGGCATGACGGAACTGAAGAACTTGCTCCATAAGATGTCAACAAGGATTAAGAAGAATGAAGATGGCACGGAAATTCATCATGTATTTATAAAGAAAAACGTTTCGGAGTCCATCTCCATCGTCAGTTCGACTATATAGAAAGTAAAAATATAACTCAGTACTCACTGCAGTGAGTGACAGAGAGCGCATTTTCTCAAAATCGACGAAAACGTGATGTCACGGACAGACGGACGGACGGACGGATGGCCATGACGAGAACAATAGGGCATTTTTTCCATATATGAGAAAATGCGCTTGAATAATCTTTTTTTGCTCCAAAATTCAAAGTCAGACATCAAAACCCAAATTGAAAATATAAGACAAATCAACCTAAAATAACATAGCAGGACTAGCCTGTCTCATGACAATCTCAAGGAGATTTGAAGTGAGTGCGGAATTTAAGCTAGGCTTCTGTTTGAAAATATAAAGGGATTCTGCCACCAGGCGTTCTGATTCACGAATTTTAGAATACTTTCATATTTTCAAACAGAAGTCTAGGTTAGATTCCGCACTCACTTCAAATCCCCTAGAGATTGTAAAGAGATAGGCTAGTCCTGCTATGTTATTTTAGGTTGATTTGTCTTCTATTTGCCAATTTTAGGTTTTAATGTCTGACTTTGAATTTGACTTTGACTATTTGTTGATTTCTGATTGTGATTTCTCAAGTGATTTTAGTGCATCAACAGGTCGCTCTAGCCACGGCCGTCTTCAGAAAAAGACCGCTCTATGACCTCTTAAAACGGCCTGCTATATCGGGCCTCCTCTAGCAACGACCTGCTATCGGGCCTCCTCTAGCAACGGCCTGCTATCGGGCCTCCTCTAGCAACGGCCTGCTATCGGGCCTCCTCTAGCAACGGCCTGCTATCGGGCCTCCTATATAGCAACTGGCCGCCCCAGTCTCTCCTCCTTTATAGCAACAGACCAAACTTGTACCTCCTCTAGTTACAGACCATTCTGGGGCCTCCTATAGCAACAGGTCTCTCTGGGACCTTCTCTAGTATAGCAGGTCACTCTAGGCACATGGACCGGCCGCTCTAGAGCTTCTTCTACCAACACTGCGCTCTAGAGCTGGTCTAGTAACAGGTGATCACCAGGGTGTTCCAGTAACCTGATGCCGCTATGACGCTGCCGTCAAGGGCTCTCGACTTCACGACTCTGACAGCCTGGAATTTCGGTAAGAATTCTGAGCAACCTCGGGAAACTTGATTACTTGCGTACGAAGTCTTGGTTGTAACTAAGACGGAGACCAGGGCTGATCCTTTCAAAAAAATTTAAGAGATCGTAAGTTAATCAGCCAATCATTGACGGCCTTTGAAGCAAAATCCACCAATCATAAACAAGAAAATAGAGCGTAAATACTTACGTTCACTTGGCCCCCGTATGGCCCCCGATACCTACTTTCCTATCTCGCCTAACTACATGTACCATCCTAAGTACACGTAGCGGATGTTTTCTTATCTGTGATTGGTGTGTTTGGTTGAAAGGCCGCCAATGATTGGCTGACGAAACTACGAACTCGTGCCTGTTTTTGATGATACACTCTATAGTGCGATGAAACGCCCTCACTACAGAAACTTTTAGGTGGTGGAGGAGTCTAAGAATGGTGTTCTCATTGGCTAATGCATTCAACAGGTATGACGGTGCGTTAGAACTGCGATTAATCTTTAAGGCTCGACTCAGCCTCAGCTTCAGAAGATATAGACATTCAATTAATTCAAATATTCAAATTTAATTAAATTGTTCGTTGGCGCCGAAATAGTGTGGGAGGTTCCAATTCACGGAAAATCTTGGCTGATGAAAGAGAAGAGCTGAAGCGAAAAACTAGTCATGGTTTGCAAGGTCTCTGGACAAATTAGTTGAATAGATCTCAGGTGTCATAAACAATTTATTCAACCAAAACATCCAAAAACATAAATATCCTATCTTGTAATGTCCACCTAATTATGGTTAGTTTCAGCTCTAGTTACTCAGCAACTAGCAGCTGCTCCAGTTCCTAAGCAACTAGCAGCTGCTCTAGTTACTCAGCAACTAGCAGCTGCTCTACTTACTCAGCAACTAGCAGCTGCTCTAGTTACTCAGCAACTAGCAGCTCAAGAAAACATAAGTTCCACTAAGTCGTCCTGCTAATCAGTAGGCCACGTCGCTCAGCCGCCGNTTACTCAGCAACTAGCAGCTGCTCTAGTTACTCAGCAACTAGCAGCTCAAGAAAACATAAGTTCCTCTAAGTCGTCCTGCTAATCAGTAGGCCACGTCGCTCAGCCGCCGAGGTAGCGTTATCTCACTTTATGCAAATCTGCCTCAGCGAGTTAGCTATTTCGTGATCTTTTTATTGCACCTTATTTGCAGAGAAACGAAAGAATGAGATTCGTTAGCACCCTAAGCCGACGGCCGCGGTGGGGAGTGGGATGCGTACCTTGGTGGATGAAATATTTGTGTATGCATACCTGTGGGAAATACCTCTAAATACCTGTCTCGCATTTATACCTCTATGTCTACGCGTGCGTACTTAAGAGCACGAATACAACTGCGGTGGAATTCCGTACATGGATAACATGTATTTGTGTGGAGGTATACAAGAATGTGTATACCCGTTGAGAAGTACCACTTAAAAGTTCCATTGTATGAAGGCCATGCAGTTATCAGATGTGAATGAATGGATCGTAGCTGGCCGGGAGGAAATCTCCGGAGTTATGTTCGTACGAGTGAATAAAAAACTTGATTTAGAATTGAACATCCCTGTTGACGAGTTTACCCATCCCGGTAAGCATGGCGAAAAGCTCCGGGTTTATATTGGTAGAAAATTCCAGATTAATGTTCGTATGGGTTAACATAGAAATGAACATACCTGCATGTTGACGAGTCTACCCACCCCGGCATATGGTTGATGGTTAAAAGCTTTGGGTTGATGTGTTCAGAAAAATCCATAGGATTTAGACACCCATAGGATTTAGAAATCCTTAGGATTTAGAAATCATTTGGATTTAGAAATCCTTAGGATTTAGAAGTCCTTTGGATTTAAAAATGCTTTGGTTTTAGAAATCCATTTGATTTAGAAATCCTTTGGATTTAAAAATCCTTAGGATATAGAAATCCTTTGGATTTAGAACCTCTTTGGATTTAGAAATGCTTTGGATTTAGAAATTCTTAGGATTTAGACATCTTTTGGATTTAGAAATCCTTTGGATTTAGAAATCCATTGGATATCTAAATCCTTTGGACTTAGAAATGTTAGGATTAAGAAATCTTTTGAATTTATGTTCGTATGGTTAACATAGACTTCAACATACCTGTTGACGAGTCTACCATCCCGGCAGGTATGAGAACCACTCCTACAGGATCGCTGCGATATCATCTCGAGCTGGTCGTGGCGGCCGCTATTTATCACCGCTAAACTATAATGGGCCGCTGGAGATGCCCGCGCGTTGTTGCTTCAATTAGACGAGTCATTAAAGAGCCGCCGTCTCGCGAGACTCGTCCTTAGGCCTCACTATTGTCTCGGCGAGACGAGCTATTTCTTCGTCTCAGCGACGATCTTTTGCTTCACGTTTGCATCGCCTTGGTCATCTGAGCTTTGCTTTTGCTCCTTCCATCGTCTCAAGATTTGCCTGTTGCCAAGTCCGTCTATGGCTCAGTCTTCTGTCTCAGTAATGACTTAACTGCACGCCCGGCAATATCTGCTTCATCGTCAACAACGTCATTATTAGCTCCTCGTCTCACTGAAACAGCCGTGTTTATGAGACTCCTCTCGGTGAAACAGCCGTGTTTATGAGACCCCTCGTCTCACTGAGACAGCCGTGCTTATGAGACCCCTCGTCTCACTGAGACAGCCGTCTTCATGATGCTCCTCGTCTCACTGAGACAGCCGTGTTTATGAGACCCCTCGTCTCAATGAGACAGCCGTCTTCATGATGCTCCTCGTCTCACTGAAACAGCCGTGTTTATGAGACCCCTCGTCTCACTGAGACAGCCGTGTTTATGAGACTCCTCGTCTCACTGAGACAGCCATCTTCATGATGCTCCTCGTCTCACTGAAACAGCCGTGTTTATGATGCTCCTCGTCTCACTGAGACAGCCGTCTTCATGATGCTCCTCATCTCACTGAGACAGCCGTGTTTATGAGACCCCTCGTCTCAGTGAGACAGGCGTGTTCATGTCTCAATGGTCGCGGCGTTTTCAATCAGTGAGCAATTCAAGGAATTGTGCGGCCAGAGCGCGCGTCCCAATGTTATCATCGGAGCATCTGAGTAATAGTGAGTGATGTAAGGTTATGGCTCGAAGTTACGCTTGTGGAGTGCAGTCTTGCATACATGAATACCAAATGAATAACAGATTAATACCTTATTTAAAAGATTGTCGTGAAGTGGTAGAATGACCTACGGCCACTGAAAAGCCGTCGATAATTTATCTTTGATTTTTATTGCGCCTCAATTTTATAGTAAAATAGCACACGTAATATCAGTCGGATTAACGCTTTACCATGGGTGTATTCTCAGCCATTCAGAGCTCAGTGGATCTCACGCCCGTTCAGCCAAGCCTTTCAATGTAATGTTTTATTCGCTGGCAAACTAAAGGATTATTCGCTCTGCATACATAGGTTAAACGTATAGTAATTATCATAGATATTTATGTCTTGTCAAATCAATCCGCATTCAGAATATTTTTTTGCGTATGCTTTCATGGAATAATTAATGGGAAGGAATGTTCGATTGCAGTAATGTTTGGCCGAGACTTGTAAGCAATGTGTTCTATTAATGGAAGCAGGATGCAGGGACAATAATAAAATAATGTAAATATTTTAATATATTACTAAAACTTGAGAATTGAACTTTTGGACGATAAGGACATGAGAATAGTTTTTTTTCAGTGAGCCTTCACAAAGAAATCGTTTATAAAATGTTGTGGTTTGCGTTACACACATACATATATGACAAAACGTTTCAGGTTTGTTGATCAAATGCACTTGTTACGAACATTTTTTAGGTTTTCACTTCATAAAAAAATATAAATTTGTCTGAAAACTATATCTGCTAGAGATAAATAATTTGTTCATCATACTGAAAAATTTACAAACATCAAACCGATCATATATAATTGATTTCCATTGATTCCATTTGTGTTATGATCACCTATTTTGAGCCCAGGCCAGGCTAATGGACCAATACAGTGAAAATATTGAACAGCAAATGTACCATTGAACCTGAACAAACAGTAGAACAGCTCTGAGGAACAGTCGGAACACAGACCCGATCAGCCCATGGTGGTTAAAGTGCCAGAGCAGACCGCGTCCCGGAGTGACACTCGCCGCCACTCCAGGTGATGAATGAGCGGCGGCGGCGCTTTGACGAACGTCCAGTGCTTTCCAGCGCGGCCCTAGAGACGTGTGCCTTCCAGGTCCTAGAGGTCTGTGCCTTCCAGGCCCTAGAGGCCTGTGCCTTCCAGAAGAGACCTTTGCCTTCCAGGCCCTAGAGACCTGTGCCTTCCAGGCCCTAGAGACGTGTGCCTTCCAGGCCCTAGAGACGTATGCCTTCCAGGCCCTAGAGACGTGTGCCTTCCACGCCCTAGAGACGTGTGCCTTCCAGGCGCTAGAGGCCTGTGCTTTCCAGCCAGGTCCTAGAGACCTTTGCCTTCCAGGCCCTAGAGACGTATGCCTTCCAGGCACTAGAGACGTATGCCTTCCAGCTCCAGGCTCTAGAGGCCGATGCTCTCTAGCCAGGCCCTAGAGACGTGTGCCTACCAGGCCATAGAGGCCTGTGCTTTCCAGCCAGGCCCTAGAGACGTGTGCCTTTCAGGCCATAGAAGCCTGTGCTTTCCAGCCGAGCCCTAGAGGCTTGTGCCCTACTGGTCCTAGAAGCTTGTACTTGCCAGTCGGGCCCTAGATGCCTGTGCCTTCCAGGCTCTAGAAGCTCATGCTTTTCAGCGAGGACCTAGAGGCTTGTGCCCTACTGGCCCAGAAGCTTGTAATTGCCAGCCGGGCCCTAGATGCCTTTGACTTTCAGGCTCTTAAAACTTATGCTTTTCAGCCGGGCCCTAGAGTTCTGTGCTCTCCAGGCCCTATAGAAGCTTATGCTTTCCAACATGGACCTATGGAGGCCTGTGCTTTCCAGTTAATTATATCATGGCTAAACGTTTCATATTGCACAGTCAAAATTTGTATTTCTATTCAGGTTCATTCTAAATCTTTAGTGATCCGTTGACTTATTCCCGACTTTCTTTATTCCGAAGCACCGCGTTGAATACCCATCAATTCCTGTGTCTCCCTACCACTATCATTATAAACATTATTTAAATTTGCCTCCCATGAATTTTAAAAGACTATTAATATCCAGATAGTTCTCAGTATAAATGAACAATAGTCACCGCAAGCCTTTCCAATTACTTATTTATATTATGATCAGTCAAAACAACAGGATGTCACTTGAATATAGCTGATAAAAATGAATGAAAATGTAATCCCATGTAAGGCCATTCATTGACCGATGTTCCGCCAGGCTTGATCCTTATTTTTTTTTTTGACTGGAAAGGCACTTCGCCTTCCAGCGCAGCCCAGCAACAGCAGCCATTCCAGGGCCAGAAGGCGTAAGCGGTCACCCACGCGTCGATTGTACTCCGAATGACAGGACTCAGGGTTACACTACGACAAATAACTGGCTCATATTGTCGAAATTTTGACACACTTTCTTCCCCACAGCACGAACATGCAGTAAGTGTTCAGCACTGATGCTAAATTTTACTAGACCAAAGTGACCCAAGTGAGCGCACAAGTATATCATTATTTGGACAAAGTCACACATTTATTTGAGTGTACTCCTAGTGCGCGGGAAAATAATATAATTCTAATATGTTCAGTTAATACACGCATCTTCTCAAATATTTGAAATGTCTCGTCTTCGTTTACAGATTCAATGACACCAGCCGTTGAAAACATGCTTGATATATAAGGGCATTTGTTTTCTTGGGACGTTGATTTACGCGAAAATGCTGTTGAAAACGGCGTATGGCTGTTCATTTGCCGGTATTTTCAACGTATTTTTTCAATATTTTGAATAACCACAATTGAACAAATCATTCATGCGCATCGCCGTTTTAGTATAATAAAATAAAATAAGTATAAAAATAATAAGTATAAAAATAATGAATTTAGTAGATTTGTAGAGAAATGTTGAGAAACATTCGACCTCACACACCACGAGCTGCAAACTCCAGGTACGAGTACAAGAACATTCCTGCATCATTAACGGGTCATAAATTCAATGAGTTTCTAATGAACTCCTGAACATCAGCAATTGACCAACCATCAGCCATTAATTCTCTTCGAGTGATCAAAATACGGCCATAAGAAGTGAGTTTTGCGGCCACTGGCCCGCGGCCATGAGGCCAAATTGGCCCGACAACGACGCCTCATTCATAGGACCGTTTTGGACGTCCTCAAGCCTGAGATGATTGGTGACCCCTGGAAATTGTGCGCGTCCAATCGTTAATGATGATTGGCCGCGACTGTGGTGATTGGCGGCGACTGTGGTGCTTACGAGACGGTGACCACTCGGCTGCTGTGACCGCGGGTAGTGTGAGTAGGAAGAGACGTTACACTCAGGAACTTTAGTGGGACTTTGTCCGGATAGCGATTTAAATGGTAATAATGGTAACAGCGATAACAATGGTAACAGCGGTAACAGAATACAAAACCAGCAACAGCGGCAACAGGAAGACAATATCAACAGTGGCAACAGGGCAACACTGGCAACATGGCAACACTGGCACGACTGGCAGCAGCGGCTACATAAAGCAAGCTGGCAACAGAACCCTAGTGGCAACACTGGCAACAACGGCAACAGGAAAACAAAATCAACAGTGGCCACACTAAAAAAATGGCAACACTGGCAACAGTATCATTATGGCAACAGCGGCAACAGGAGGCACACGTCTGTTCCCACGAGATAGCACCGGATGACACGCGCGTTCACGCTGCAGTTTTTCTTTTCATGAATTCACTTCATGCTGCAGCTCTAATTAACTTCTAAAGACCTCAAAATAATCAGGAAGTTACGGAATGCAAAATGTGGGGGTTGAATCTAGTTTAATTTCCCAATTTTCTTCAATTGAGACTAGTAAAAATATTCAAGTTCGTGTTTCAAACAAGAAAAAATACAAGAACTCAGCTCTGTGTTCACAGACAACGACTTTTGTGCGTCTGCATGAACGCGGTTTTTTAGCAAAAAACTTAGCAAAAAAAGTAGCGTCAGCATATGAAGACGCGAGCGCCAAGTGCCACAGTCCAAGAAAATAACTACGAAAAAATGCATTGAAATTCCACATTGCGGGAAAATTCTAAATTAAACTTAAGAATACGAGAGAAAATGTAAATGAATTAATTCATCTTTCAGTGATATGTTCCATTGACCCAGCTTCTTGCAGCACCGATGCAATTTTTTTTGTCACAATTAATTCTGTTTATAGATACAACAATTGAAATTTGAGAGATAATAATCTGTTTAATAATTCGTATGAAATACAGAGTCTCAGTCAATTCTTAAGTCGCATCAGATTAAACGTGCGCATAATAATAATATAATAAAAAAGGAGAAAAACTGTAGGAAGCGCCGAAACAACTTTTACTCCTGAACTTATACGTAGTGCGCACTGCGCCGCCCGTTAGAGCCGTGACGGAAGTTTTTGGGGCGATGTTTCGGCTCTGTCCCGGCCGTGATAGTCCGAAGTCCGGAGGCCGAGCGCGAATATCTCTAGCCGTATACAGGACGACCATAGCAATTTATTAATGAAAAATCATCGTGTTTCGGATAGTTTTTCTCATCGTCCGTGCTACGCTCTCGATGAAATAGAATGCCCTCGAATAATTGGCAAAATTTATATAAAGTTTGTTACATAGTTATTATGTCCCAGCTGCATATCGGAGCTGTACCACGGCCCTGGCAGGACCGTTGTGTAGTTAATTGCCGAATCTGTCTGACGCTGGAGATTTTAAATAATTGGTTAATGTTAATAGCGTCTTAGTGTCCTGTTAGCTAGATGAATAATTTTTCTTTATCGCTAGATGACTAGAAAAAAAATCTATTTGACGAGACATCCGGGCTGAGATCTGAAGAAAGAGACATCACCTGGAA